>NW_024582746.1:239905-278258 GCF_018398535.1 Haplochromis burtoni
ACACACACACACACACACACACACACACACACACACACACACACACACACACACAGACAGACACACGACTTTCCACACTCTAAGCCATCCCACACAGCTACAAAAACAAAGTCCAGACAAAGGAAGGAGGGCGTGCATGGATTTGTGTGTAAATCTGTGTTCAAGAATAAAAGAGGCAAGAGGTAACAAAAGATCAGACGTGTTGAGATGAATATGTTGAAATGAAGCTTTGTTAGCCCTGAACTCAAACTTACGTTGTGTGTTACAAAGTCCGTTTTAAGTACATCTAAGAGTGGAGGAAAATTAAAGAGTCAAAGCAAAGGCAAACTGGAGCAAACAGAAGGTCAGAGCTGGGATTCTAAAAACATCTGTAAGAACAGGACTTGGGACAAACACCTGCTGACTGGAGAAAGAACCCAAAGAAAGAAAACAAAGGAAACAGAGGGAGGCATGTTTTTTATGCGTGAACCTGCAGAACTTCCAGCCAGGGCAAAAAGAAAACACGAACAGCTATTTTGACTCAAGTTGACAAATGGCGCTTACTTTCCAATTCCCTATGATCTTGTTCCTTGCAGTCCTGAATTCTATTGTTTGGCAGTAACATGGGCCAAAGAAAAAAAGGCTTCAGGACATGTAGCAGCGAGGTCGAGGCAAGCCCTGCCAGTTTGTTAGCATGCAACTTTAAGTGCATTCAAAGGAGCTCAGTGTGCGAGACCTGGCTTTGCACACTAGCTGTCAGAAGAGAGACTTGTCAAGCTCAGTGAAGGGATGGAGTCTTGTTTGATCTCTCTCCCCATCAGCCTTTCTTGTCAAGAAGGACATTTATGAGAGGCGATGTGTTGAAGGGGCAACTGAAAGAACTTTTTTTAAAGATCATATCATGCTTGAAAATCTCAGGGGCCTTCATCACAGCTCGTTTTAAAAGCTCCTTTTAAAGTGAGTGTTAACAGCAACCTCCTCTCTGCTGCTGCCCTGTTTAAGTCGGTCGCCTATTAGTGTCTCCCACTTTCCAAGGGAGAATGGGGAAGTCGGAGGGGTGGGCTCTGCAGATGGGTCTGAGGGGTGAGAGACGGTGTGATCAAGTTGCACGGACCCAGGGGCTGACAACATTATTTATTAGCCATTCCTACTGGATTTAGAGTGACAGCAGTTTCAGTTCACTGGAAGGGTCAAAGTCAGAGACAACAGAACGCTAATGCCAGCGAGGGTGACAGGCAGATTTGTAACGGACCCCTCTTGGGCTAGTGGTGGGTGGCAGATTGGGGGCTCTGAGAATTCAAAAAGCAGAAAAGAAGACGATTCAGAGGAAGCGGAGCGGGATAACTGTTCTTCTCTCAGAGGAGTGAGAGTGATGGAGAGAGATGTGTCTGGGACGAGACAGCGAGCGTTTTCCCAGTCTATTTGCCCTCCGTCTAGACCCAGAGTCAAAGGGGCAGGCCCAATAAAAAGACTGGATATTGCGGCACAGACACTGGGTTAGACAGAGTCCAAAAATACTGATGGTAGGCTGCACTGTGGAGTAGCTGAGGACACTGAACTTCAGTGATAGCCATCAAGAAAACTCCCACATCCACAATCTATCTTGCAAAGACTTTCTACCAGAACTCTCTCTGAAGGTTCCAATTATGCTCCAAATAAAGCTGAATAGGTCTATCCAGACACTTTGCACCAAGGCCATTTGGATACCTTTTGACATCAGAATAGGCAGCAAGAGTTGAGACTTCATCTGAGACAATGGAGGTGGTATTAATAAAAGCTAACAATATATATGAGTAAACAACTCAGTATTTTATTAGCTTCCATTAAACAGAAAGAAGTCTTAGCCAGCACAAGAAAGACAGTTTTTGAAATCCTTTCCAAAGGATAAACAGAAACATAAATTAAACAATTCTGGGCATTTGGGATCAAAGTATACGCTCAAACCAGCGTTTGATGTAGGCATGGACCAAAATGTGCATGTTTAAGAAGAAATGCAGTG
Organism: Haplochromis burtoni; assembly: GCF_018398535.1. NCBI lineage: Eukaryota > Metazoa > Chordata > Actinopteri > Cichliformes > Cichlidae > Haplochromis > Haplochromis burtoni. The sequence goes on from NW_024582746.1 coordinate 241,884, forward strand.
TATTCTGATGTTGATTAAAATACACCAAGTTCTGGCCCGCAGTTTGATCATCACAGTCCAGAGATCAAAGGGGCAAGTGAACTGTAGCTTTCTGCACCAGTGAAGAGCACGGGTCCTGTTCACTCCTCTTCCACTCAGAGGTCACGAAGCTGAGGCAGGTTCCAGGGTTCAAGTCCCACTGGGGCTATTTAGGAATACTCATCACATAATAAAAAAGAACCACCACAGTTGGTGATTTCTATGTCATGTCCACACAGGCATGACATAGTTCACAAATCACTCCCTCTTGACCTTGACAAACAGCTTTCTGTATTTAAACCTAAAAAAATGCAGCAGCATCGAGACTCTGAAAGGCAACCAGTGTGACAAAGTGGAGAATTACAAGCACGCACCTGCCAGGTCACTATTTCTCTGGCTCAGAGTCAGCACGGTTGGATACAGTTCCTGTATTCAACATTGATTTGTTTCCTCCTACTTAGCTGAGAAAAAAACCCCCAAGAGTTGCGGAACTCTGACAAGACACCTGCAAAGAAATTTTGCTTTATGCTGCCATGATGCACTGTGACACACATCAGCACACACTCTTTGCAGAGGAAAGGGGCTTGACCATGCAATGCTTTCATTTATTGTCTTACAAAGGGAACAAATGATTAAAAAGGGAAGAAAGGCTTATGAGGGAGTGATACTTTTGATTGCTTTCAGGGTTTTTCTTTACAGATTGAAAACTTTGTAACATTTAAAAACAGGGTGCAAAATTGACATTGGAAAGCAGCAGCAGTAGCTTGTACACACTAAAACTCAGGAATTCCTCCAGAGCTACAGTAGAGAGGTTTTTCAGCATGACTTGGCACTGAACCCTCAACAAACATAAGACCTTGGGGGAGAATCAAAATCCTTTTCAGAAAGGATGAGACCTTGAAAAGCATTTGGATAAGGTCAGCTCTTCCACCAGAATGTATGAGCGTGCTGTTAGCAAAACCATTATTAGAATGCTCTGTCCTACATGTTTCCACTGAAAAGCAGCCTTTTCTGCTCATTAGACATTATATAAAGCCACACAAATTAAATTAGTGTGTGTGGGAATGTGGGCAGTGTGGAGGTGAGGGCTGTAGAAAGCAAAAGGCTTATATACTTTCTCTGCTGTAATTTTCATATTCATACTGGGTTTTTTTTACATTTTTGTCAGAATGTACATCTCACAAATGCACAACATGCACAGACCAATACAGCATCAGTGCATATGAAAGACCAGTGCTATAGTCATATGAATAATCAAAAGTTCTTAGAAGCACTTCTTTTAGATGTCACAGCTGAATTCAGTGTAACTGACCAAAATATCTGTATGGAAAAGCTTAAATACTCTTGTTTCTCACCTTGAGCTTTCACCCTAATGAAGAGTTTTCTTTCAGGAAAGACATAATGTGTCATGTGTTCTAACAGCAAAGAAATTTACTGTGTTGTTCCACAAGGTTGTTGCTTGGGCCCTCTTTTTTTCTTGATTTTTAGAAACTGTTTACCTTATTTTGTTAAAACAAACAAACAAAAAATCAAAAAAACTTGAATTAGTTATGCATGCAGATGCCATCCATCCTTCCATCCATGGCTGAATTAAGTTAGACTGAGCCCACTTTTGAAACACAAAATACTGCAGTCTTTTTTCTTCAATAAACTGATTAGCTTTTAGTATCTCGTGGTATGTAAAATCTCATGGACATGAATACAGCTGTAGAATGGCCATTGCATGGGTGTCTTGTAATCAGTCTTTTTGTGAGAGTGGCCTGAAATTAATTTAATGTTTAAAAACATAAAGGGCTTTCCAGTTATTTCCCAACTTCCTTGATTTTACCCTTGTGGTGACTAGAGATTTAAAGAGATCTTGTCTTAGAATTAAAAAAGACAGTTGATGATAAATAAAAGTACATACAGTAGGTGTGAAAATAGTTGTGCTCTTTTTCGATGCCAATATTAAAAATTCATGAACCCAAAGTTCTCAGCAGCCCATAAAAGTAAAGTAATATAAAAAAATCTAATGTGGAAGAACGAAGGGCAGCAGAAGGCAAGAGGCAGAAGGAGAAATAATATGAGGAAGCAGCTAATCCTTTATCAAAGCTCTCATCTTCTGGCCAGTGGAGGGGAGAAATGGTGATAGTGAGTGTTGAGTATGTAGACAAGTGGTGCTCCCTGCTATGAATACCAACCAGGTGATCCAGCCACATCTGCAGCACACAGTAGGAAAAATAATACCAAGGTCACACGTAAGTGGCTGGTCTTAAATAATAACCTGTCTATTTAAGTGGCCTGCAGTTTAGTAGATAAAGTGTGCCACTCAGAAATGCTTCAGGAGTTTGAAAAATCATTTGCTACTCAAAAAGTGAGAAATATCCAGCTGGTGCATGTGATATGATTTTGTCTACACTGGAGAAAAGTTGCTTGTTAGTTTTTTCATGTCCAGAAGGCTTCAAATGAAGAGGAGCACTACAAATACATGAGTGAATTAGTTTATCAAGTGAACCTGCCAAGTAGGAACTTAATCTCGCTCTGATAACAACAAGTCCTGGATGACTGCTTCGATTTGAGAATTGACCTTTTCCCTGCAGTCTCAACAGAACAGCACATTCTGCTGTCAGCTAAAAAACTCCAAAGTGGCACTTTTCTTGGATCACAGGCCTGGGTGATGGGCAGAAACCAACACGTAAATGCGTATAGCAGTAGACTTGTTTAGGATTCAACACCTAAGTTTGTTTTCAAGTGCTGTGGATGACTGCCATTGGCCTTTGAGTTTCAGACTTGATAAACTGTAGTTATTTCCCTTTTTTTTTTTTCTAATACAGATCAGGATTTTCATACATTTTTTTCAAAGCTCACTTTGATCAGTGGTTGTTGATCAATGGTCATGAGAATTTGCATAATTTTGATGAAGGAACTGACCTCCTAGCCCATTGTTCCTTCAGTGGTACAAGTTTCAGTCATTATGCAGATAAGATTGGTGAAACCTGCAGTCAGCTGAGACTGAAGAAGTCACTTGGATGAGTGACGAAACGTTACTCCCGCTGACAAAGCTACATCCAGATGAACAGAATCAACTTTTGGAGACATACAATTTTTTACATAGTTTTACGAAAACCAAACTGAAAGCCCAGGAGGTACTGGAACAGCCAGGGTTAACGACTCAGCAGATTGGTAGTTAACAGAGGAGGTGCAACGTTGCTCGTGCCACAAAAGGAGCAGTAGGTTTATAGACAGGGTTGAATCCTCCCGTCATCCTTTCGGCTCAGGATGACAGGGGGGATTCAGAAACCTGTGTCTGAGAGCTTTCAAACAAAAAGGATGGAACCCATTCTGAAAACATTTTCTTCAGTAACCCAGTAGTGGGTTAACCGAGCAGCAGTTGAAGTAACACTGCAAATAGCGGATGCACTGTGGAGCTAAAGGATTTATGAAATATGTGGTGCAAACCATGGCATAGTGCAGTGAAATACATAAAAAATCCAGGAAAATCCACTTTAGCATATTAAAAACACTAACAAATGGACTTTTACGCCTCACACTGGGCTCTGAGCGGACACAATGTACAGAATGATCCTACAATATACTGCAGCTTGAAATCTGTCCTGTTGCAAAATGCTGCAAGAGCAAGCTTTGATCTTGCAGCATTACAACACCAACTCCATCTTCCCTCCTCTGTGCTCCCAACATCCACTGCTGCCTGTTAATATTCTCAACCGCTCCCCCCTTATCTCACCCCTCTCCCACTCATTCTTCTGCCTCTATCTGTCCTCCCGTTTCTCCACCATTTTCACCTTAATCTTCATATTTTCTCACCCATTCATCTTTCCTTACTATTACATCTTCTCTTTATCACCTCCTTTTACTCCTCCTCCTCATCTTTCCTTAGACAAGTGATCACAAAGCCATGCGTGCACCCTCGGATATAGAAGGAGGGAGGAAGAGAAGTCTAGTCTCGCCTATGAGACAGAGAGAGATGATGAGAGAATCAGGTGCTATGTCTGGATGACCTAATGAATAAGTAAAGCTGTAACCTTAAAATGGGGAAAAAGGAGACAAAAAAAATGAAGAAAAAAGTCCTCGCTAATGTGAAAGAAAAAACAAATTGATAGCTGGGTTTGGTTTCAACAGCTTAAAGAGCACAAGAAGCAGTAATGGAGATCTCAGGCCGTGTTTCTGATTTACCACTTCAATATAATGTGGCTGCCCCAGAGGCCAACAAAGCAACGTTCCTAGGAACAGATAGAAATTTACTGCATTCATGGATGGATTGTCAACTGACACCTCGAGCTCCCCCCGATGCAGCTGTAGATTTAGCAAAAAAAATAGTGTAACTTCTGCCATTTCTCAAAGAACATAATCCAAAGCGCTTTTCAATATAAGGGGTAGGTGGGGATCCTGTGGGAATTAAATCCCCGATCCTGTAAACCAGCAAGCAGTTTGGATTTCTCAAAATGAAAACCACCTTTCTCACACCCCCTCCAGGCTTGCTCTGTTTGTTTTAAAGGGCAAGAAGGAACAAAGGGGCTGATTGGGGTCATTATGATGAGGTCAGCACATTTGTGCTCAGAAAGGTTTTGTAGAGCAGTAAAGCAAAGGTTACTGATTCATTTCAGATAAAAGATGACAAACTTTGTGGACATTTCTTTAACAATAGCTTGTTGTAATTCTGGTACCTCTGCAGCTCACTAAATACCACACTTAGTCTTGTTTGCTTCTCCAAAGAAATACATGACTGTATTGTAACTTGTTACTAAGCTAACAAGATATATCTTAATTGAATGATCCTTAATATACAGAGACTTTCCCTTGGACAGAGTACAGCCAGGTGTTTCCTCATTTCTCTTTAGGCTAAGCTAAAATAATTTAACTGATAGTTGATTAATTATATGTAGATATAACTGTGGCAAAAGGTTCAGAATTCCAAGAAAGAGAAAGTGTTGCAAGGTTTTTTTCTAGCCTGATCGACAGCAAGTACGCTGCTTACATCCATCCACCTCTCTTACATTTATGTGGTTTGACACTTTAAGCTGCACTGGACACTGTGTGGTTGTACTGCAGCTGATCAGGTCACGAGTTTCACTCCTGCTACTGGACTAGTGTGCCCTTGTGTCTCCTCAGGCATTTCACTACCCGCTGCTGTGGTGGACAGCAACACAATGCGTCATTGTGTTGACGCACATTTGTGGACACACATCTGCGTGCACAAATGTGCAGACACTCTAAAAAGTAATTCAGAGGCTTAATAAATATCACTATAAATATAAGTTAGATGAGCCTGATAAAATCTGTGAATATCCTTTTAGTAATTATTTGAGTTTGATAAGTTGAAATAAATGTCTAAAATGTTAACGTATGTGTTTGTGTTAAATTAAGGTATTTATTTACATTTATCTCAGACATAAAATTCAGTATGTGGTTCACAGAATACCTTCTTTGCATGAACTTAATATTTTTGTTTGAAATTGAATCAAAATATTTGAGAAATAGGTATCTATACTCCTCAGAATCTTGTACTAAAATCATTAATTATTCAAATCAATATTATTCGTCTTGTAATCGGAAGGTTGCCGGTTCGAGCCCTGGCACCGACAGTCTCGGTTGCCTACTGCCTACTGGTGGTGGTCGGAGGGCCCGTGGCGCCAGTGTCCAGCAGCCTCACTTCTGTCAGTGCGCCCCAGGGCAGCTGTGGCTGCAATGTAGCTGCCATCACCAGTGTGTGAATGGATGGATGACTGAATGTAGTGTAAAGTGCTTTGGGGTCCATCGGGACTAAGTAAAGCGCTATACAAATACAGGCCATTTACAAAATTTAATATTAAGTACAATTTTGATTACGTTCAGTTTACAATATTAAGTAAATGGAACACAATTTTGGATTAACTGACCATCTATATTTCAGTTACATTGACCAAGTGTGTCAGTGTTATTTTTTTTAGTTATTTTTCATGTTTGTGTAACAACTACAATTATTCATTTCAACTTCATATGTTTAAGCCTTAGTTATTCAAATGATCAAGTATATTGAACAGATTTGACTGGTTTCCAATCTACTCAATATTTTCAAGTGTAAAAGTGTTGCCTCAAAAAATTTTTAAGTAAATGTCAGTTTTAGTTTTTAGAGTGCAGAAATGAGAAGCCAATGGCAGCATCAGAAGCAAGGTGTGTGTGCTGTTCACTTTCAGTTTGCAGACAGTGGCTTCAGGTACAGTCACAGAGAATACTGTTTTATTTTGATACTAAAGTATTTTTTCATAGATTATCACAAATCAAATCAATGGAATTTATAGTAGAAGAAATTCTGCAATAGTGCAAACTTTGACTACATATTAAAAAAGTGCAGAGCCTTTAAAAAGCTACTTTACTGTCCTTGCCCTTTGAGTCATCTCTTTAGCTTTTCCATGCCATCCATCATTGGCTGAGGTCACCGCAACCTTTAAACTGAAATATTCTTGACGTTGCTAAAAGTAATCATTAGGGGAAAAAAAATAATAAACTGGCTTCGGCGAAGATATAAAGGATGGGGGGAAAAATCTCCTTTTTTGAAGAAAGTGGGCAACCCCCTAATTATCACTAAAACCCAGAAAGTTCCACATGGCTTTGCGGCCACGTGACGATGAGATGGCTCTCTGCTCACAATGAGACTAAATCATCAAAAAAACAAAACAAAACAAAAAAACAGTGAGTCATTTTCGCCGATAAAAACTGCTGTCCCGGGGAAGGCTTTGTAAACGATACGATCCTTTCAAATGGAGGGTTTTGAATGTGCAGGTCCCTGAAACCCTAGACCTCAGGCCACTTGGTTTTTGTGGTGCGTGTCAGTAATTCCTCTGCCTAACAGGGAGAAAGTGATATTTTGCAGCCACAGGGGAATTGCCCGAACACCGCAAACCTCATCTTACTACCCTTATATACAGAGGATTTTCCAAGAAGGGGTTGGGGGGTTGGAGGGGGCAACAATTCAGTTATATAGAATGAAAACATTTTTTCTCTTTCTTTTAATTTCCAAAAGACAGATCGGTTTATAAAGACAGAGAAGGAACACAGCGAGCTGGTGCACGTGCACACATGCAGCCACGCACCTTAGAACGTGGAGCTCTAATTCTGATCTACGGTCGCATCGTTCTTTTCCAGGAAGGTCAATGGCCCTAAAGAGGAATTGTATCCTCGCTGAAGGCAACATCTGGTAGGATTGGCTTTAACCTTGCATGCTCTTTGCTCCCTGTCTACTCAATACGTAAAATAATACGTCTGGAGTCATGGCTTCCAGAGATGATCACGTCCACGACTTCCTCTCCTTTAGTTACCCTTCTATTAGTACTGATACCACTTCAGTTTGCACCCTATTTCCCATATCATTTTATTTTGCAGAAACACTATGGTTCCAATACAACTAATTACTACTAATACAACTGCTACACTACAGTGCACATACACACAGTGAAGACTACAGTTTATCACTAGGTATTCTCAGGCTGTGTATTATTTATCCTTAACAATTCATATAGATATTGTACTATTGTACATGTAATTCTCCATTATCAGCCCTTTATCAACCTATTTATGTTCCTGTGTTAGTTGTGTGACACAAATACTGGAGTACTGCAGTAGTCTAAATGTTTTTAATACTAGGAGCATAAAGCAGAAAAATAAAAGCAGGGAAAGTTAATGACAATGCCATTCTAAGTAACTTTGAATAGTGTACAGTACAGTGTGTCAGCTTTAAGCACCACATCTGTAAACTGTTCAGTGTTATGTGGATCATTGTAAAACAGCCAAACCAGCTCATACATTGCATTTACTCGGGAATTCCTCACAAATACTTCACACGAAAGAGTTGGTGCCATGAGCATCAGTGTAGATTTGTGTCAGCATCAGCCTGTGAGGCATTAGGTATGTTACATCAGTGTGAGAAAACCATTTGGCCTGTCTTAACATTCTGGATAAGACTGCACCTCCGCTCACACTGCGCCACACACCAGCATGCTGTCAGACAATCACACTGTCAGGAATGTGCGTCACCTCCAGCTTCAACAATACCTAACTAGAGGTGAATGTACTTCCTGGAGCTTGGTGACCTTAGATTGCTCAGGTAAACACTGAGTGACCTTCAGTAAACAAAGCCACTTATTTTGTGAACACAAGACCCGTCAGTAAGCATCCTTTAAGAGACCGTGTCTCACTGCAAAGAAATGCACGAGATCAGCTCCCAAAGTGTGTCTTTGACTATTGAGTGAAAAAAATGGAATTGAATTAGGATACAATAAATGTGTTTTACCAGCTAAAGAAAATGCACCTTTTATATATGAATTGAACAATGTACAGTACCTAATCAGACACCTAAAAAAGGTCAATGCATATAAACAGTTTTTCCTGTGTAAGTCTGTCAATTCTTTGTTGGAGAAACAAATAATCTGCTGTTACTTTGATGAATTAACCTCTCTGCTCATCATCTCATTGCAGTCAAGCCAGATGTTTTGCTTTAACCAAACAAGTAGTAATCCAAAGCTAACCCTGAAAAAGTACCTTCACCTGATCTGAAGGACGGCCAGCATGTCGGAAGGTTGTGCAGCAATGGAGTGCATCAAATGTCGATATGGTCAATTACTTCTAAAACCCCTAAAGACTGAGACGAAAGGCGAGCTTGTGACTGAAACAGGGGGATAGAGTTGTTTTAGAGTATCTATAGTAATAAAAAGTGACTTACAGCCAGCATCACGGTGCTAATATTAGTCATAAGATCAGACGCATAATGAGATGCTGAAACAGAGATGCTGAAAATTCTACATTTACTGCTTGATTTACCACGAGCTGGCCTGCTGGAGTATAGGGACACTGGGATGGTGCTTCCTCAGAGAAAGACAAACATGTCTATGTATGAGAGTCTGCAAACAAGCCTCTGTGACTGTCTGTAAACTCAATTAGCATGGCATGAAAGACGAATGGCGTGTCTGTGTAATTGTCAAAAGGAATTATGTGCTGAGAACAAGCTGGAGAAATTTCATCTTTGCAAAAGCAAAGCTGTCAAACAAATTACGGTTCAACAATAGTCATCCCCCTTTTCTCCTTTCTATGCATATTGAACAAAGCAGAGACAAGGATAAGCATGTTTGTTACACATCATTAACCACTATATCATGTCACATTGCTACTAATACTCTGAGACTAATCTTCTTTCCCCCAATGTCACTGATAAGCTCGCTCTATCTCTTGACTCCTAAGTAAAATCAAATGTACTGTGGGCCTTGAATCCCCACTCATTAGGATATCAAAGTCTTAACAAAGGACACTTATCTCTTCCTAACCAGACCCAGCTAATTGAATCCAGAGCTAGATAGAAATCTAGTGAGTGTGTCAGTGGATTAGTAGAGCCTGTCACCACGGTAACCCATGAGAAGGAGGAGCACTGAAGTTGCTTGCTGGGGTTTGTTGCTTGCAAATGACACTGCAGAGCATTCTCACTCAATATCCGCCCGATAACGTGCTCTTCCTGAGGCGAGTGAATCTGTGCTGCGATCCTTCATGTCTCTCAATCTGTGTCAAACAGGAAATGAGAGCAGATGTAAAACATGACTGTTCACTGACTTGAGACCTCGTTGTTTCCAGGCCATTGTCATCTGGCATATCTGATTAACGTGAAAACTTTTAATTGGAAAAAAGGGAGCTATCCACGGGTTCCTCATTTCCTCTTTATTCTATTCCCACCATTGATATTGCAAACCGATCTCCCCCTTCCTTTTTTATTTCTTCCTTCTCTTTAGTCACTATCCAGCGTGGATCAGTTGATGTAAAAGCAAAGCGTCCGCCTCTCAGCGGCAAGCTCTTGAAGCCTCAGCTTGCTGAAGACCTTGAGATGTGGGGAGAGTAACTTTGACACAAAGTCATGCAGCCTGCTGAGATCAGGAGCTGTGGCGTGTTAACCACTCTCAAAAACTTCTTGGCCCAAGAAGAACAGCTGGGGTGTTGGCCTTAACTAACCTCAACACCAACATATAGTCTGTAGACTGGAGACTGTCAACAACCTGTGCCATGAAGAGAAGTGTTGTGTCCGTGTCTTATTTGGTGACTGTCTGTGAAGGCTTTTTTGTTTTTTTCTTTTTCCTGTTGGTTGTTCTTATTCATTCTGTAAGCACCCTGACACAACTTATCCATATTCCACAGTGGAAATGTAGAGAACATGTCAGCTTCTTGTCAGAAATTGACAATTTAAATGGCACAAGAAACAATGTAGCAAAGAATATGCACATATGAGAATTTCAGAGAAATGTGGGAATATATTGCGCTTTAAACACGTTTCAGTAACTCCACAATTCATTGCAGTTTGATTCTGGATCCTTGGCTGTTCTGACAAATCTACAAATCACAAAAACAACAGAGTTGATCAGTAATGCACTGATCTTTGCCATTTTCTCTTTTCCCAGCATTTCCTTTCTCATGAACTCTAACAGTGTCAACTCTCGCTTTTCCCTGGAGCATCTTCCACTTCTTCCTGTTTCTACTTTGTCTTGTGAAAAATACGCTTTTGCATGCTCACAGAAGGAGTTGCAACACAGGAACGCATGCTGGACTAGGCAATCCCTTGCTGGATTTCATCTAAGTGCCAGCATGCGCTCCAAAGTGAGAGCATATCTTGGGAACGTTTTCGCAAGCTGAATCTAGAGGTTTAGAGGGGGCGTGCAGGAAAAGGGCGGTTTGTAGAACTCGTGTTTAAAACTGTTCTTTTCAGAATTTTTTTGTTAAAATTTCGCTTGCATGTGCAGCTATAACAAGCGTGCACTGAGTGCTTTCAGTGATTGCTCGTTGAATACTAGCTACAATCAGCTGACATGCTGAGCCACCAGGTGCAAGAACAAGTAGGCAATAATTTTCTCTCTACTGATCTGGATATAAGCAAAATAAATGAAAAGGTTGTGGAGGTGATTTCAAATTTTGAAATGAGCCGGGTGGAGCTGGAGTTCTTCCAAACAGGTGTTGCTGAGCTGTCGTCTCAACAGGAGGCTGTAGGCAAGGCAGACAGTGTAGGTTTGTGTGTGTGGTGGGTGCTGGAAGGAGGTTTTTATGGTTATTGTATTATCTTATCCTCCTGGGAACTGGTCCTGATCTGCTGCTTCCTGCTTTGGGGGAAGAGATGGGCCAGAATTGAAGAGATAATGTTGTCTAGCCAAAATGACTGTGTGTTACTTTGTGCATTAGATGAGAAAGAAAATAGCACTGGACTGCGGCAGATTTTTCCCCTCATTTCTCTTCATTTCATGTAATCTGCACATGCTTTATCAGCTGCTACCGTGAAAGAGCAATGACATGCAACTACAATTCATATCTGGAGTCATAGCGGGACACCGCAGGTATACATGCACCTGATATTTGTGTTGTTTTTTTAAATAGAACACAAGCATACACTGGAGGAGCTCGACTGCATGCAGTGCCTTAAAAAAGTATTCAAACCCCGTGATCTTGTCCACATTTTAGTTGTGTTACAACCACAAACAATATATTTTATTGGGATTTTATGTGATAGACCAACACAAAGTAGTGTATAATTGTGAACTAGAAGGAAAAATATATGTGGCATTCAAAGTTTTTTGGTTTTTTTTAGAAATAAAAATCTGAAAAATATGGCATTCATTTATTTTCAGCCAGTCAATACTTTGTCTAACTGGCTTTTGGGGCATGTCTCTACCAGCTCTGCACATCTACAGACTACAATTTTTCCTGTTCTTCTTTGAAAAATTGCTACAGTTCAGCAGATTGGATGGCAGGTGTCTGTGAACAGTAACATTCAAGCCTTGCCTCAGATTCACAACAGGAGTTAGAGGAGTCAAGCAAGGCCAGAATCAGCCCGCCAAAGATTCCAGTTGGCCCAATGAACATCTTCGGAGAATCTGAAGGAGGACAGAAATGTTTGAGTTTTAACTGCATTTCCATTCTTTTTTATAAAGACCTCCCCTATGGCAATTCATATAACACCATAGTAAATAATTAAAAGGTATAATACATATAAAATACATATGAAGTTGATTGTGGATATTTTGGTCACACACTAAAGTAAATGGCCTGTATTTGTATAGCGCTTTACTTAGTCCCTAAGGATCCCAAAGCGCTTTACACTACATTCAGTCATCCACACATTCACACACTGGTGATGGCAGCTACAATGTAGCCACAGCCGCCCTGGGGCGCACTGACAGAGGCGAGGCTGCCGGACACTGGCGCCACCGGGCCCTCTGACCACCACCAGTAGGCAACGGATGAAGTGTCTTGCCCAAGGACACAACGACTGAGACTGTCGGAGCCGGGGCTCGAACCAGCAACCTTCCAATTACAAGACAAGCTGCCAACTCTTGAGCCAAGATCGCCCCCTGGAAAGTACTAGAGAAGTATTATCACCCACTGATGGTACATGATGAATATATTTCACTCAAAAGGAATTATTAACCTGCCATTGGCTTGAAAAGTTAAGAAACCAACAAAGTCAACATTAATGGTCATACAGAACTTCATTGAAATATATCTAATAGTTCAGAATGAAGCTGGATCCAAATGCCAGATGGACTGACATACCAACACTACAAGCATTTAGCTTAAGTTTCATTCCCTCAGGGCTTCTGTGTCTTTTCCATTTTGACATGCCAAGTTTTTCTCAAAGTCAGTAAAAACCTTTCACAATATTTGGTCTGTTATTTAATTTTCTGGTGAATTTAATATGTTTTTTTAATGCACAATTTGAATCTGAAAGTAAAACAAAGGATGAGAGAATACTTAGGCAAAAAATAACATTGCCACAGTGCATGTTGGCAGAAGTTAATCTGGACAGGAAAGACACATGCTCAAACACACACACTTCAAGCTAGGAGGGAGGTAACGCAGTGTCTGGGGTGTCTGAAACACAGTGACAGGTAAGGATGGGGGTTGTATCAAGTGTGCAGGTGGGATTCTGAGGAACCCAAGCCACCCAGTGAAGGAGACTTCAAAGGAGGTTCCAACAAGAATGTCAACATCGACAGCTTCTGAGTAACACACACACACACGCACAGACACACACAAACACACACGCACAGACACACACAAACACACACACATGCACAGACACACACAAACACGCACAGACATGTGATAAACACAAATGTTTGCCTTTGAGGTTTAAGAGGGTTCTTTTGCTGCCATCACAGTCAAACACTAACCATAACTCTAAGTGCTGGGATTGTCTTTGTGGTGCATGTTATTTCGTCTGCTAGGACACACACGCGCACGCTTGTGTGAGCGTGTGCGCACACACAATAAATCTAGGTGACATGGTTGTCTTGGTGGAATATCTTATTTCACCTGTTAGCGCACACACAGCTTCAACTGTTCTGTTTGCCTTTATGGCATATCTTATTTCATCTGCTAGCACATACAGAGATACACACACATACAAACACGCACACATCAAGAGATGTCTTAGAGGCTTATGGCAGTATTTCATCTACAACCGTAATGCCCAAGCACACATATATAGTCCAGAAGCTATGGCGGTCTTTGAGATACACCTCAAAAGAACAAAACAAGAAGTGTTTTAGGGGAGTCTGGGTTTGAGAATGGCAGCCTGTGATCTCAGCTAGCATCACAGTTGCTTCAAACTGACAAAAGAAGAAGCAGTGCTCAGACTCAAACTCCAGAGGAAAGATATTCAGCAACACTATACTGCAAATGCACCTACATACAGGTAAATACATGATAAGTATAAAGCAGTGGGGAAGCTGTCCCAGTTTCCTTTTAGGCTTTTAATCTTTACCTTAAAAATATATTCAGATTTACTGAAAGTTTCAAAACATCTGGAGCTAAAAAAGACCCAGCCACACAGTGTGTTACAAATCTCCTAAACACACTAAATCCAAACATAAGACCATAAAGTGAATTTGCCTTCTACATTTATCATCGCTGAATGCATTGGCTGCAGAGCAACAGCAGTTTACATTTCTCCCCTCCTTTCCTCCTGCACTGATAAGGGAGCGATTAGGAGGTTATCTTTCAGCCAGATCTAACTTGAACACTGCTCACTTCTAGTTGCCTCTGTTATGTGTGAGTCCAGACAGACCTTAGACGAAGTCCTCCTGACAGCCAAGTTATTCCTGTCGTTTCCTGCTGGGAAGGGCCTCCACCTTGCAACATCAAAGCAGAGCAAACCGCCTCCATCGCCTTGGGAAAGTCACTGAAGCTAATCCTCCAGCTTCCAGACGCACGCGTGATAAAACTTAGATATAGACTGATACTGAAAGACACACACAACCCGAGTCCTTATTGTTCAGTGGTGTTAGTAGCAGATGAAGTGGGATGATGGAGCAGCACAATCAGCAGCAGTGGCCCAAAAAGTTTTACAGTAGTTGGTTTTGGGAAAGCTTTTTGCTTATCTGTAATAAATAAGTTTTAGAAATAGGTCCTTTAGTCATGCTGTGGGGTTTTTTGCCTTTAAAATGACAAAGAAGATAAAATTATGCTAGCCTGTACAAGCTAGGGACAAACGCCTCATTGATTCAATCTAAAATACTAAGCTGCAATACGAGCAACTAAAAGTAAGACTGACATATGTGTCTGTAATCACTGAAAGTGGAACTGCTGAAGAAAAACACGCGCACTAATAAAGGAAAAAGAGCGAGAAGCAAAGAAAGTGCCTTTTTCATTAGAGCAACGAGCAGAGGAGGATATAAGACACAAGAGTGCAATTTCAACAGAAAGAAAAACATGAAAGCACTACATTAAACAGCAGACTTCTCCGGCCATGCAGTAACTTAAAACAAAATAGGCTGCTATTACCATGATGAAATGCTGAGCTTGTGAATCCCATAAGCATGTGCAAATATCAAACCACCAAACAGCACAGATATTGAGAAGGGGGGGGAAATGAGCTTAATTATACATTTTATCCCTCACTGAGACAGTTTTAGGGAGTGTTTTGTTGCCACAGCCTTGCTGGCCAGAATAAATCCTGTGTCTTAGCTGCTACTGCATCTCGATGCTGCCGGTCAGTATTTGTTGAATGATATGAAAAGCCTATAAAAAACTCCCTGAATTTCAATACATTACCTGAAACCGAACAGACGAGTGACACAGAAGACAAGAAAAGCTCTAAAAGTGATCATCAGTGACCTGCATTTTAATCGGTCCATTAAAGTTCTTATTTTCCACTAACGGGAAAAAGAGCTTCTGTTCAAATCTGCCACCTTTTTCCCCATCACCATCAAGTTCAGCTTCACGGTTGATGAATGTTTTCTTTCCCTTCAGGATTAGGGGGCAATTTCTTACAACTTGGATCACATTTTTGTAGATGTAGATGGCCATCGGTGTCATTGTCTGACTGCTTACGTGTCTTGCTCCATCTTTTTAGCGATGTTGTGGTCTATTCAATGATATATAGCTATTAATAGACATCAATGCCATATTTTATTAAAGCAGAAATATCCCATTTAATGTCAGGCAACGTCAATGCACTTTTAAAGCAAGTATTGTAAAGCCTGACTTCCTTATTTTCACATTACAGCCTCATGTGTGAATATTACACTGTTGTTAGAAGCTATTTGTTCTCTGTTTGGTTTTGTTATCTTATGATTGTATGCCATTTTGTCAATTATTTCTGCTGAGATTTTTCACTTTAAGCTTTTACTAATAAAAAAATCCTCTGCAATCTACCCTTGGTTATTGAGAAGTGAACTGAGCTGTGAAGTGGATCAGCTCTAATCAGAGAGCCAAGTAAAAAGTTGATCTCTATCCATGCAAAATAACTGCTAACTGGAAATCAAAGTCCTCTCTACATTCCCACTATAAAAACTGACCACTGAAACAATTATGACCGCATCTAAATTGGCCCCACTGCACCCTCCCTAAAAACACAATCCATCAAGAAATGTGAGGGAGAGCTGCGGTCTGCGTTTCCTCACTGCTTAATGAAATGCCTGGATACAGTCAAACAGCTCCAGCTACTCGAGGAAAAGAAAAATCAGAAAAGGCTATCAAACTGAGGTCACTTTGCTTTGTGCAATCTCCCCAAATATTCCAAAATATTTCAATTAAAACTGCACAAATCAATGCCCTTGTCTCCTTCTAATTTTACAAGAGGCCCTTGGAAAAACTCCCTCTGCATTCTTGCACACAGTCAGCAGATGTCCAAATATGTTTAACCTTATCAGCTTTATGACATGGACTCCAAGGTTTATACTCAAGGATGTTGTCTGAGCTGCTCTCGCTGTTTTGAAATTACTAAACATAAAAATGTCCTTTAAACTAATAGCAACATAAGTTCCATGGAAGCTGATACAATACAACTATGCAAGCAGGCGCAGTGGCAATGCGTTGATGTTTAGCCATGATCACAATAATTGGCATAAAACACAAAACAAAGGAGAAGATCATGCAATTTGTTGACAGCTGGAAAGTCAGAGGATCATTATGGCAACTCCAT
Source organism: Haplochromis burtoni (assembly GCF_018398535.1). Taxonomy (NCBI): domain Eukaryota; kingdom Metazoa; phylum Chordata; class Actinopteri; order Cichliformes; family Cichlidae; genus Haplochromis; species Haplochromis burtoni. Next base: position 258,325 of record NW_024582746.1, read on the forward strand.
AGAAGTGTGTATTACATATAATAAGCGACTTATCCCATCACTAAAACCAAAAACAACAACATGTTGGTGGAGCCAGTTGTGGAAAATGCTGACATGCTGGTGGTTACGGTGGAAAGGTCGGGATCTTTGTTAGAAAGCTACATCGGCACATCCAAGCCATCGAGTTCTTGTGAAATATTCTTGTGTTCTTGTGGTGCAAGTTACTTCTTAGCCACTGTAAGTGTAGGGTATTTCATTGTTATTTTTTTCATCCAAAGCAACAATTTTTGCCTTTTTCTCTTGTATATGATCGACATCTCTTGCCCTTTGACCTCACTTCTTCTCAGATGCTCCCACCTATCTCTTTTTTTCTAGAAAAAGAGCAGCATCTACATATTGAACTTGGGTGTTTACAGCATGTGTTCAGTGGCAAGACATGAAGCCAATCCTGGGCAGACCACCTCGCTCTCTTTGATCATCTCTCGCTCATTCTTTCAGCACTTCACTGTATCTGGTGAACATTTACAGCTTAAATGTTGTGCTGAGCTGAAGGAACCCAGCATGCTGCTAATGCTCTATGTAAAGCCTCAAAGTCAGTATCTTGTCCACTTGTGAGGTACATCAGACTGCTGGAAATTCAGCCAGCAAATAATACAGCAGAAAAGCCCTCCAAGGAGGAAACTTTCTCCACCCTAACTTCACCACATGTAAAGGCAAAACAGCAGCATTATTTATGCCATGTCAAATATTTACGACACTGTGTAGTTTATTCAGCTTTGGCCAGTGTTCCTGATGTTGGTGTTGGTAAACAAAATCCTTACAGGAGATGCAGAGACTCCAATTACACAACGTTAACTGAAAATATCCAGATTTCTTCTCAAAGTGAATGACACAAAACAGACACTTTGCTAATAACTAATGCAAACTGGCAGATAGCATTCAGATATACGTGCAGTCTTTTAACGAGGCAGCGCACAAAGGTCAGAGGAGAGCAGCAGCCGATCGATGCAAACAGCCTCATCAGCTGACCTCAGCCTGTCAGCGTACAGATCTGGAAACCACCTCGGAGTTTTTTTATGATGCTCTGAGCTTCCCAAGTTCCAGACATTTGGAAAAGCTTAGTGTTTTGTGTTTGTGTCTCTGACACGACAGATAAATTCAAAAAACATTGGTGAAAAAGACAGGCCTTTTGAATTTTTGGTGATTTACGACAGCACAATGTTGCACCATAAAAAGTGCCTCTTGGGCCTTGATGTGTTTGCAGTGGGTCGTGTGGAAGATTGGACCAAAATCAGGATTTTTAGAAAGCTTTTATTCATCCGGGGGAAGACTGACTTAGCATGCACGCATTTTCAGCGGTGCTTTACTTACTCATAATGTTCCACGCTCTCACGTCTGGAAGCCTTCACCTGCTGGCTGCCGAGCTCCTCCAGCCAAGGACTTACAATAGACAGCCAGTGAGCGCCTTGCTTAAGGGCACTAATGAAAACGTAGGCAGAACCTTTTTATTCAAGTTCTGGATCCCAGATTTAACCGCAGTGACTGTGTGACCCCTGGACTGCCGTCTTCTCAAAGTGTCAGTCACTCAGCGAAGGCACTAGCTGTGGAAAGTGTGTGCATATGCACGATGATAGTTGTGTGGTGGAAACTAAAGGTGGAGGGGAGGACAAGCACAGTCAGAAAGAGTGAAGAAAGAAAAAAGTCGGCTTTTTTGCACTCAAATTTCCAAGTTTAAAACAAAATGGGCGTCTGCTGACTGGGGGGAAAAAAAAATTCAGGGAAAAACGCCAACTCCCAACTGCCTTAGGGTGAGTGTGACTTATCAAACCCTGCAAAGAGGATTGATACAGGAAAACGTGCAAAGAGGCCGCCTTGCTGAGAGGCCTTCGTGCAATTTTTCCAGTGAGGACAGATGGAGGACTGCCGCTAAAAAACACCCTAACTGGGAAAGGATTGTGCAGTCCTGACGCAAGAGGGGCACAGTTCCACATGTCACAGAGCGTCAATAAATATGTTCAAATATTTAAACAGATTTCCCTATAATTACACCCCTACTGACCCTTGGATGCGATACTGCCTCTGGGCCGACCACTTCAGGCTCGTGTTGAAACAACCGCAAATTAATTCCTCACGTTAGGCGTCCAAGTTTGCCTGAGACGGTATAATGCTGCGTACCACTTGACATGGATGGCAGCACTCACCGGCTAGGCTACTACTTCCAAGGCAAACATACTTCTACCCATTGCGGCTAATGCTCCAGCCCAAAACATTAGCTGAAGTGTCTAATGCTGAGGACAGACAGAGTGCAGCCACTAAGTAAGCTGGTTGCTGTCTAAGCTTGGTGTCTGGGCTTGGCAGGTTTGAGGACAGTGGCGGAAAATGTACCCGTAATTCCCTCCTAACGTCCCCCACCCCACCTCCCTGTATACCAAGCGTCTACTGACACAATGACTCATTCAGGCTAAAGTGTCTCTATTTAACCTTACCACTTTGTCTCCTGACGGTGAACTCTACTACTAATAATTAATAAGATTAAAAATGAATCTTTTTTCTTCTTTTATCAAGATTTCCTCAGCTTTTCTGAAGCAGTAACAAATGGGCAACAACTCATCCTGGGTGTGCAGATTCATTCAGAAGGAAACACTCCTGCAGACAGCAAAACCCTTTTATTTTACATTCCTCGTTTTAAATGGATCCAATCAGCACTACAAGGATAATATAATTCTTCCATGCAAACTAGGTAATGTATTTTTCTTTACAAGGACTAAAGCACAAGGCCGTGGGTTAAACTTCAAGAATAGTGCAGTTGTAAACACCATGCTTCACTGCACACACATTATTAAAATCATAATTTTGTCTCCCATCACGGACTTGAGTCACACTCCTACCGCTCCATTTGGAACAGTTACCCCTTTACAAGATGAAAAGACAAAGTGTGTGTGTGATCTACAGCCAGCTGCTTCAGCCAAACTTTGAATGTATCAACTTCTTGGCAAGTCATGATAATTTTTATTCATCAAATAATTTTAATGACCCTTTTCCCCACAGACTAGTGCAGAATAATTGTAGCGCTGGTTGGGCTTTAAAGGACTGATACAGACACAGTCTCGCAGGCAACCTGTCATGTGTTGCTATCTAGATAACGCAAATTCCAAGCCAGGGTTTTGGGTCCCATTCGCACGCTGCTACCCATGCTTGCTACAGCTCACTCCTACAGTGCTGTAAGGTGCTGCTTTGACATTTTCACTGCAACATCTGTGAAAACATCAGGTGTTAAAAGGGATAATCTCAAAATACCCTGGAATGTTTGCACTTAGTCATTTGAAGGGGAGCTGTGGTTCCTGTTAATACTTTATGGGGTTGTTTGCAGCACTTACTGTATATATGTGGGCTAATATACAGCAAGCTGGTCCTTATATCATTTGCCAAATCACAACTTATTTTGTAATAATGACTGGCTTACTGGACATTAGAGGGATGGTGCATAACCACTTATTGAAGACACTGTTAAGATGACAGATTATTTCAGTGAGGAGGCTTTACTTCCTCCCCATCTATACCTGAGATTTACACTTCTTATATAATTTTCTTGCACCCATAGGAAACACAGCAACATATTTACATAGTAAGTGCACATTTTCAATAACACAGAAGAATCTGAGTATTATGATCAAGCATTTGCCTTTATTGGCTTTCTCAAAGTTTAATCCATAACCCGGAGTTCTTGCAAAAACACACATACAAAACACACATCAGACCATTAGAGCTGCTAGTAAGATGGTGTTGAGCATAGTAAGCTGTAAAAATGTCTACATGTTGCTATGCCAAAGGCAGAGAAACCCTCCCAAAATGAGGGTAAAGTGGGCCGGTAAAGAGTAAACAACTTTGCTGTTAAGTGTTACAGCTCAGGTTGTTAGTGCCAAGTGCTTCTCTGGAACTGAGATCTGGGAAAATGAGGCTCGCACATACATAAAGGCATACACACATTCCCAGTCTACAAAAGGTTTGTAGACCCCCCCAAACCCCAGGACATGCTTTAATTTCACACAATTGCAAACATGAATTGTGTATATTCACGCTAACTGATATCGTAGACTATATAAAGAAAAAAGCTGCGCGCCAAGTTCCTTCTAAGATATTTTACAGGCAAGAAAATGTGCAGCAACCACAAACTTGAACTTCCCCGCCTGTTTTGAAACAAATGTAGTGTTTGCTTCAACTATAATAAGGCCTCACTGAAACAGTAATACGATAATAATAGAGTTTTATGGCTTTACAAGATAGAAAAGTTTCCTAAGAGAAGGCCAAAACAGTCATTTTGATCTTGTCTCTGTGCTCTTGCTCAGCAGTCACAGACTCACCTGTGACTAGAGCTAGTTATTAGATGCCACTTGTTTCTTTTTTGGGTCATATTGGGCATGGTGTTTCAGCAATCTTCCTGTACTATTCATCTGTGAACTATTAAGATATTGTATTTAGTCTTCTAAGTAGCTTTTGTTTGCCAACAAAGGGAAATAGTTCAATGGAGGGTGAAGGAACAGTAAGAGTGTTATGATGTAGCTTTAAACTCTTACTTTCTGTTTCATCGGGGAGAATGTATGGAAATGGTGAAGATAACCTCTCTGGCATGTCCTGGGCCTACTCCTCCTCGTCCACCTGGGCCTCTGGACATGCCTCACTCAGGAGAAGCCCAAACCACCTCAACTGGCTCCTTTCAATGTGGAAGAATAGCAGGTCTACTCTGAGTTGCTCCCACAGGTGTGAAAGTATCACCTATCTTTAAGGCTGAACCCAGCCACCCTTTGGAACAAGCTCATTTCCCACCTTTGTAATCTAATTTTTGGTCAAGCGTTCTATTAAAAAGATGAAAACCACATTGTTCCTTCTGAATCTGAGGGTTAACAAACGGACGGCCTCTCATGGCGCATATCTTATCACAAAGACAGGAGTGTGGTGCGTTCCAGCAGATTTTGCTTACCCCAAATACAAATGAAAAAAGTTTGACAAAAGTCAAAAGTTTGTGTCCGCAGCTCGGACACAAACTGTTTGTTGTTGTTTGTTTTGTTTATCCGTTTGCTTCACATCTGCTGGCACAAAGAGGTTTTCCTCCTAGTGCTTTGTCACAAAGCATCACCATAAAGCCATCACCTCCAACATGTTCAAAGAACAATGAATAATAATAATAAAATGTAAATAATGGTTCCAATTTAAACACAAAAGGTCTGGCAGCATTCACTGAGGACTGGCTCAAAAAGAGATCCCATCTTTTCTAAACTTCCATTACTGTCTGTTGAACAGCATCTCCAACTCCTATGGTCTGGGCATGATAGAACATTGTATTGTACATACTGTGGCTTCAAACCGTCTAAATGCCACAACTAAGTGAGGGGTGAGAAGGGAGGGAGTGCCGTGTAGCTCAAAAAGAAATGTGCTCCAAATGAGTGGCACCTTAGCCAGTGGAACTTGAATTAGGTTTGAGTTGTTGGCTAAGACTTCTTCCATCTTGGGTATCCTTAACGTAAGGCACCTGGTCCATACAGCACCCACCTCCCAATCCCACAGCTTCAGCCAGACAACCTCATTTCACTTCCTCTCCTTCTGTCCTCGCCTACTCTTAGAAAAGTTGGCTTGAATCTACAGATTCGAATTTGGTTCCTTAACCTGTGGTGCAAAGCAGTGTCCCTGAACCAGCTACTACAATTTCCCCTCTCTCTTCAGGCTCACATTTCCTTCCAACCTCCACCCTGTAGTTACCTTACCTTCACCTCCCCTCTGTCAGTGCGCCCCAGGGTGGCTGTGGCTACAATGTAGCTGCCATCACCAGTGTGTGACTGTGTGTGTGAATGGGTGGATGACTGGATGTGTAAAGCGCTTTGGGGTCCTTAGGGACTAGTAAAGCGCTACACAAATACAGGCCATTTACAGGCCATTTAGCTGTTCCCTCCACAAGGCCAAAAAGTGAACCAGATGCAGAGAAAGATTAAGGTTTTAAACCTGAATGAGGTGCCTGCATCTCCTTCCAATCCAGCAGCTCAAATGTCCTAAATCCTGCCATCTACCGAATGTGTATCTCCGGTGAAGATAGCAGAGTCACACTCTGCACTGAGCAACTCATCTTTTTGTGAAGTACCTTGTATCAGCTTTTCCACATGAATCATATCCTCTCCACTCACCCTCAAATAATCTTTTCTATCCGTTTCCCTGGCTGTAGTCTCCTGCACAGTTCTTTCAAAATCATTATCTGGCTTCACTGTACTTTGAAACCTTTCTAGTCAAAGTACAGTGAAGCCAGATAATGATTACCTATAGGTGTTGCCAAAAGTTTACTTTGAAACCTTTCTAGTCAAACTTTTGGCAACACCTATAGGTATCTGCATTTGAAAGAAGCAATACAAAAGGCTCTTGTCTCATCTCCAACGGGGCAGTTTGGTTGGACAACCTACTGGCAAACAACAGTCAGCATGATAGCTGCTACAAGGAACCTCATGCCCTTTCATTAAGACTTCAGTCTTTTCAGTTTTAAAAGCAGGAATACAACATAAAATGAGTCTCTGTGGCTCTTCATCATAACAGGATTTTAAAGGCGAATCTTTGCTTTTTTCCCATATCAGTTGATGTCAGACACAAACGCTTAAATAATGAATCACTGAGTTAATGACCTTCCAGTGTTGACACAGACATAGACTCACTGTAATTTACTTCTGCAATATGAGGGCAACGCATAACCATCAAGAAGATTATTTTTAAAAACAAGCCTTACAGTTTAGTGCTATTAATCAGATTCTTTGTTTTAGAGGTAGGGATAAAATAGGTGGGGGTGTGTGGGTGGGTGGAAGCTTGGTGATGCTACTGTCCCCCTGGCAGATGGAACTCTACAAAAACATTGTTTATTTAAGTGACAACAACACCCAAGGCCGCTGGGTTGGGAGAGGAAATCAGAAGTTTTTAAAAAACTCTTAGAGCACGCATCACCAAAAAACCCAAGGTTGTTAAAAGCTAGTATGAGCTTTCACATGGGAGCAACAACAACAGCAGCCAGTAAATAAAACCAAACTGCAATGTGTGTCAGGAGACGTATCCTGTGAGAAAATTCACTCTGATCCAAAAAGCAGAGCTCTGCTGACCATGTGGGGAGGCCAGCAGAGAGGAAAGAAAGTGAAAGGGGAGGAATTAGACTTCAGCTTCCCATGACGGCGCCAGGGCATGTAGTTCATGTTTAACACTCATTAATAGCAGTGTTAACACTTTATGGGCAAACATAATACAGCCAATAGAGGAAATAAGGTTGTGATGTTGAGGTGGAAATAATTTTATTTTATACTGGAGAGGTGCTTTAATGGAAAGGCCCATTTGTAGCCCACACAAAAGACTAGCAATAAAACAATTTCACAGGGAAGTGGGATAGATGTGGGATACATTTAGACCCGGCTTTCCAAAAATGGACCAAAGATATGAGTGAGTTTCAATTAAAAAAAAAAGAAAATTAGTTTTTCTTTACATATATTTTCTACAGATTCTGGTTGATCTATGCATCAAATTACTGCAGAGCTTACAGCAGATTGTACACAGTGTAATCACTTATTAGATTTCAACTATTTCAACCACACACTTCTTCTTCTTCCTGCTTGTAAGCAGCGTCAGAAAATACCAACCCTCCCACTTCATTAAAATTACTTTATAACTTATATTACTGTAAAAATTCATTTCATTTTTATTGACAGAGGCGCAAAGACAGAGACATGCACCCACAAGGCTCCAGTTGCAGCATTGCAGCATGCAGTTTTACAGTCCATTTACTTTTACCAAAAGGCCACGGACACATCAAATGATGCCACAGTGCTCGAAAAAAACTGGCCAGAGGTTAGAGGGGTCACGCGTCACTGAGCCAGTGCATGACCTCATGACTGCATTATGATTCACGAGGCTGCCTCGACCTGCATTATCTTTCCACAACTGTAAATCTACAGAAGTTGTGGCTATGCATGTCCGCATCACACAATGTCAGAATAAACTAGAACAGCCAAGCAGACTGTTTGTTTCGCGTTCCGAGTTACAGTCTATATAAATTACATTAGAACAAGACAACGTCCACAATATAAAAGATGCTGCGGCACGTAATCGGGCCTTCCATTAAACTGAGGCTACCATCTTAAACATGCAGCCACACGTGGTACTGTTAGCCAATATGAATCAAGGTACAACAAATGCTTCTCAAAGCAAACATGCTGAAATATGAGTAACAGTAATGATTTCCAGTTGACGTTTTACTGGCTTTTACATAAGGCTTCTGCAGACACAAAAAATACACAAAATAAGAAAAACCGACATGTCTGGACTGAAAAAAAGGAAAAGAAAATAATGAGAACACAGATGCTGGTTGTGGGTAATGATGAATCTAAATGTGAGGGCTAACCGCTCCACAAAAACATGTGTGATCCGTCTGTTAAACGCCCCGTAAAAGCTCGAGCCAAGGGAGGGTACTGCACCAAACCACCACCCAGTATCCCACCAGAACAAGCTTTTCATCCAGCTGGTTGCATCTGAGGATTGGTTTGTATTTTCTATTTATCAAAAACGGTCAACAGTAAGCCCTTAAATGTTACCCAAGAATGAATGATTGATGTCCTTTTTTATGCAGCATTCGGTTTCATTTCATATTGTTAAACATGCACACCTCTGAGGTGCAATCTGCAACCAGTGTTTTATAGTGATAAATATCAGTGGGCAACTGGAAATATAGTCTTGCAAATGTACCTTTGGAGCCAGGAGATGAACTTTGCTCCAAGCTTTTTCAATGCGTACTGCCACGTCCCTATAAAAACACAGCTACCTGCCATTTGTCATAACAGAGGAAGACCCAGTGAAATTTAGCATTAAAAATAAAACACACATATTGGCGAGTCGGTGCATTGTTTCCAAACTATATAAAGTCTAAAGCAACATGTATAAAAAGAAAATTGTCTGATATAAACATTAGAACTGGAACATTTTAATATTTATGACTGAGCTGACTTGTGCCCTAGAGGAGTACTTTGGGTTTATTAGCTTTGTATGAAAATGTTCCAAAAGAAGATGTGCATCATTTTTTTAGAGCTACTGAAAATCTAGATAAAATGGTAAAAATTGGAAAACATTTGACGCATTTAGCCCGCAGACATGTTATCAGACTGTGCCTTTGACTTGATAGTATGTACAGTCACCCTTGCACCACTTTTAGGTGGCAAGAATCCTTTATTTCTGTTCATAGTTAGTGCGGCGGCGTAAACCCTGACTCAATACCTCATCACCAATCTTTCTCCCTGGACGTCTAAAAGCACATGCTTTGTGGCTATTTTTAGCATGTGTTATTGGATGTGTTAGCATGTTCATTCCCTGTCAAAGCTTGGTTGGATGCTTCTGACACTGGTTGTTGTGGCTTTCCCAGGTGTTTCCCAAGAGCTGCCTGACTCACTGTTTGACAAGCTGTGGTGATATAGTGCAGATTAACCAAAATGAATCAAGAAATAAAAGGAACAAGTAAAGAGAAGAGAAGAGAAGCTTTCTGTGACAGCTGGAGACAAAACTAGTCCAGGTGTGTTTTAACTTTCTCCCGCTGCTTTTCTCCTTAAAATATCAAGGAGGAAAAGATGGTCAGATAAAGGAGGAAAATAAGAAGGAAAGGTGAAGGAAAAGTTGGGGAAAGGATTAAAAAAACATGACAAAGAGAGAAGGGATGGGTGTAAAGGTCAAATGAAAATACCAGTAAGTGAGTAGCAGGGTTGGAATTAGAGACAGGCTCCAGTCAGGAGAGACAGAAAAAAGGACTCAGAGGAATGCTGGGAATGGGTAGGAGCAGAAAGACAGTGGCAGAAGACAGAGTGGAAAACAGAATTGCTGGGAAGATGTAAAAAGAAGCGCTCGAGGAGGAGAAGAGAAAAGAGCATGCTAACAAAAACAGGGCAGACAGAGAGACTGCTGACAGACAGCTGAGTTGAAAGAGGTAAAGAGGATCTACCTCCACCACACACTCCAAACTTCCTCTGTCTGTGACTGCAAATATCTCTCTGCTGACTGAAAGTAACCTTGAAGTATTGATGGTTCAGACACTCTTGTCATGTGAAACTCAGTTCATAAATTGCTTTTCAAGAGGGCCTCAAACATAGGATAGCAGTATACTGATTACATACAGACAGCAAATGGTCAGCTAAGCCAATTCACGACCAAAGACAAGAAATACAAGCAAGCATGCACAAACAGACACAGGAATAATAAAAATGTATGTCGGTATGTGTGGAGAGATGCAAGGAGATTATATATATATATATGTATTTATGTTCTTTGTATCAACATCCCGTCTATTATTTACTGAAAGTTATATTTACAGTTGTGGTCAAAAGTTTACATACACTTGTAAAGAATATAATATAATGGCTCTACCGAGTGTCCCGTTATTTCTAAAACTCTGATTTTTCTCTGATAGAGTGATTGGAACAGATACTTCTTTGTCACAAAAAACATTCATGAAGTTTGGTTCTTTAATGACTTTATTATGGGTTAACAGAAAAAAGTGATCACATCTGCTGGGTCAAAAATATACATACAGCAACATGAATTAGCAATTTTGGTGACTTAGAAAGTTGTCAGTGAACTGAGCTTCATAGCATGGCCTCTTAACTTCTTGTGAGTGATTATGAGTGACTGACAGCTGGTGACTTCTCTTAGACCAGTTAAATAGGGCTCATTGGATACAAACGCCCACAAATGCTACAATGGGAAAGTCAAAGGAGCTCAGCATGGATCTGAAAAAGCGAATTATTGACTTGAACAAGTCAGGAAAGTCACTTGGGGCCATTTCAAAGCAGCTGCATGTCCCAAGAGCAACAGTGCAAACAATTGTTTGTAAGTATAAAGTGCATGGCACTGTTTCATCACTGCCAAGATCAGGAAGAGAACGCAAGCTATCACCTGCTGCTGAGAGAAAATTGGTCAGGAGGATGAAGAGTCAACCAAGAATCACCAAAAGGCAGATCTGCCAAGAATTAGAAGCTGCTGGAACACAGGTGTCATTGTCCACAGTTAAACGTGTTTTGCATCTCCATGGACTGAGAGGCTGCCGTGCAAGAAGGAAGCCCTTGCTCCAAAAGCGGCACCTTAAGGCTCGACTGAAGTTTGCTGCTGATCACATGGACAAAGATAAGACCTTCTGGAGGAAAGTTCTGTGGTCAGACTAAACAAAAATCGAGCTTTTTGGCCACAATGCCCAGCGATATGTTTGGAGGAGAAAAGGTGAGGCCTTTGACCCCAAGAACACCATGCCTACAATCAAGCATGGTGGTGGGAGTATTATGCTGTGGGGCTGTTTTGCTGCCAATGGAACTGGTGATTTACAGAGAGTAAATGGGACAATGAAGAAGGAGGATTACCTTCACATTCTTCAACATAACCTAAAATCATCAGCATGAAGGTTGGGTCTTGGGCGCAGTTGGGTGTTCCAACAGGACAATGACCCCAAACACACATCAAAAGTGGTAAAGGAATGGCTAAATCAGGCTAGAATAAGGGTTTTAGAATGGCCTTCTCAAAGTCCTGACTTAAACCCCATTGAAAACATGTGGACAATGCTGAAGAAACAAGTCCATGTCAGAAAGCCATCAAATTTAACTGAACTGCACCAATTCTGTCAAGAGGAGTGGTCAAAGATCAACCAGAAGCTTGTGGATGGCTACCAAAAGCGCCTAATTGAAGTGAAAATGGCTAAGGGACATGTAACCAAATATTAGCACTGCTGTATATATATTTTTGACCCAGCAGATGTGATCACTTTTTTCTGTTAACCCATAATAAAGTCATTAAAGAACCAAACTTCATGAATGTTTTTTGTGACAAAGTATCTGTTCCAATCACTCTATCAGAGAAAAATCAGAGTTTTAGAAATAACGGGACACTCGGTAGAGCCATTATATTATATTCTTTACAAGTGTATGTAAACTTTTGACCACAACTGTATATATATAAAAAATCCTCAAATGCAAAATTCTGTGTTTGTTTTTATTTTTGATGACACAACAAACAAGAGATGAAGATGAACAATTCAAGGAACATTTGATTCTCTTGGAACATTTAAGGTTACCTTTGAACGAGCAGAAGGCCTGGAGCAAGTGTATGCGTCCATGCGTGGCAGCGTGTGCACGTATGCAAGTGTGTATGTACATGCATACATGCATGACAACAAGGCATTACTTTGTCATGTAGACATGCATGCACCGTTTCATGCATACAATTAGTGCCCTGATTTTCTGCACACAAAACCCTAGTTAAACACCAGAGAAACCTCAAAATGTGGGGAAACAACAACAGGTTATATAATCATGGAGCCTCAGGTGGGTATAATGTATGATGTCAAGCCTTTTTCTTTGAATAAAGCAATGAATTCCTAACAGCTCTAACACATTTTATTTTCATAAAATTGTTTAAGACTCACAATAAAAAGCAGCATAATTTGCTTGATCCTGGCTCCAGTGAAGAAAAGAAGCTCAAACCCTCATGCGGTTTTTCATTGCTTTCTTCCAAAAAGTCCAAAAAGTTGTGCAGCGATTCTTGTTTTTCTTGGTGTTTTGGAGGGAGCAGGATGGCTGCACTTCCAGGGGAAGGTATTTTTAACCGGTGTGGCTGTACTGTAAACACCAGCCTCTCTGTGTGTTCTCACTCCAAGATTTAAACACAACGGCCGACAGCAGGCTCCCAGCAGCACAGAAGGCAATGAAATACAGTGTGCAAGACAAAAAAGCACAGAAAGAGGGAGGGAAGGACAGCACTGGAAAGCATAATATTGTTTCAAATATTTTCCCAATTTCAACCCAAGGGTCATAAGAAATCTCAGCAGCGTGGGGGAATGTTGCAAAAGTGGACTAATGTAAAAAATGTGAGTGAATCACATCAGTGGTAGTTATTCAGCAGCAGCATGTGTTAGGGTAATCTGATTTTTTTCACATTTCATGGTTTAATTTGATAATCTTATGGTTCAAAATCATTTGTTAGACTAAAAATCACTGCCATGTTTCCAGCTTGGATCAGGCCTAGTGAGCTGGGGTGGACTCCCCTGTTAACACATTACTTCAGATTGGCTGAACAGACCACAGACTCGTTGACCTTCAACTGCACTGCTGCCACAACTGCAGGGACAATCTACTGCAGAGCTGCAGCTAAAACACTGAGTATGACAAAAACTGCTGTAACAAACATGGGCTGCAATCTCTTGTTACACATGTAAGTGGTCATTTCATGTCATCTCTCACCCCACTTTACTCAGAAATTGAATATTTTGTGGGTTCCTTTAAAAAAGCAGTTTAGAATCAGTGCAACTTAAAACAATACTTTAATCTTGTCACAGTGTTTTAAAGAATCACCTCTCTTGGTCTTTGTTACTGGAAGAAGTGCTCATCCTGTTTGTTAGTATCCGCACCCCCTTCTTTTCCAGATATGGAGTTCGGCACACAACGAGTCAGACCACCCAATGACTAGAACACGTTCAGACACCCTGCAGAACCGATCTCAGCCAACCTCCCTCCCCTCTACTGGAACAAGCTGGCCTCCCTCTCATTCCCTCTGTTTTCTCTGTTGTTTCAGCAGTGTCAGAGCCACTTGAGGGGTTGAGTGAGAACTGAGTGAAAGCCGGAAAGCCAAAAAGAGCATGCCTTGACCGCTGACATCCAGGCAGAACCTGCCAGGGTTTGTCAGAGGTTAAATAGGCCAGTGCACAACTACTAAATCTGTAAACTGTAAAAAATCAAATGACATGAAGACAAAGTTTTCTTTTACATGAAAATAAGGGTTATAGTAGATACATTTAATGGTGATAATGAATATTAAACCCAGTTAAAGGTAACTGTTGTATAAGGTTAATTTTATTATTTTGCCTGCATGGAAGAAACTGGTGTGAAAGTGCCAAATGAATTTGTGCTGCACACGAGACATCAACTTAAAAACCAAAAAAACTAAAAAAAACATCAATGGCTCGATTGCTTTGCAGATGACTGGCATGCTACTGAAACCTACTGCACACAGACATGAGCCAAAAACTGATGGTAAGAGAGGCAATGGTAGAAAACTGAAAAAGAAGACAAGAGAAAGTGACAGTATCAGGGCCACCCCCAGAAAAAGGGAGGTTTGTTTACATTCTGCTCACTCAAACTCACCGGACTCTGACCTTATTCCCTAAAGCATTCCATCTTACTTTCACCCATATTATTGCTTAGAGGTTTATCAGGTCAGAGCACGAGAGGAGACGCACCAAACAAGAAAAATATACAACAGAACCTGATTATTAGCTGTGCAAAGCAAACACACTGAGGATCAACAGGATGTTTTTTTGTTCTTTAAGTGGGTGCGTGTGTGTGGTGCTCTCTAGCACCAGAAACACTTACATCCTAGGATAACACAACTAACATCACAGGACATCAAAAATAGCAACATGCAACATTCACCGCTTGTATATACAATGAGCTGCATTTCTGAGACAAAGACACCCTCACACCCCTATTCAGTGTGAGTATTCACTAAGAGAGCGCATGGCAGAGTAGCAACGTTTCAGCTTTAAGGTAACAGGTACTTAAAGTTGTCCGCAAACAAACAAATTCAAGCGCAAGCAAAGCATAAAGGCATGAACAGGCATAGCTTTAGCACCCACATATTTCTTCAAGGATGAATAAACAGAAACCCCATCAGCATTATTTATTTTTCACCCTACCATAGAATCAATAACAAGAGTGTGATGCAATTTAAAGCGCTACCTCAAAGAGAACCGTAAAATACCAGCTAAATAAGTCTCTGGGCTGTGTGATTTGGACAGCTGCCAAAACTCTAGATGTACAAGATAATTCCCCATCAGTGGTACCAATGCTGACACTTCATTAAGGCTCAGTCGACTCGCACAAACTCTTCACTGAACCCATTCATCTAGCAGCGCCGTAGGCAAGGATTGATGTGAACTGTCGGCAGAGAGTACAACAGGAAGAGCTGTATTCTAATCTCAATTGTGGAGGGTTATATGGAAGTACTTTTTGACAGCCCAGAACCATAGATTGACATGGGAGATATATGAAGAGGTAAGGTGTTGCACAACACTGCTAAAGACACACAAGGTTTTCACTTCCACCTGCTTGCATTTGTGAGAACTGAAATTAACTTTAGCTAAGAGCTAAGGTAACCTGGAAATTCATAGCATTGCAAGCAGTGAAAGTACTTCAGAAAGAAAGGCTGATCATCTGATGCAATCAGAATCTGTTTCAGTAGACAGCAATTTCTGCCACTCACAGCAAATGTCTTTCAGGTTCTCGCTTTTGCAAAGTTAGCTGTAAAAAGCCCACCAGCAGTATCATCTACAGTGAATCTAACTTAATTCCTGGTATCTGTAATATATGTACAAAGAGTTATACTAATTGTTAATTTAAATTTAGTGGCAAAATCAGAAGTTCGAAAACACAGTGGAAAGTAACACACTGTACGCACAGACTTGCAGACACTCCTATGAAATAAGTGTAGTCTATTGTGTTGTAGATCCATGGGGGATTATCCACCTCACAATAAATGCAGACCGAATTAATCCAGCTGACAGTGGCCACAACAGAAACTGGATGAACTAAAATTAACCTTGTCTGAGAAGTTTAATTGTGCCCTTTGCACGCCATTAGACACCCAAGTAACAGCCTGCAACACTTTTGTCCACTGCTTATCACAGATGGAGCGTGAGTGCGGCGGCCTTTCTCTGCCATAGCTACAAAGTACCTTCAGCTTTGGACTCGGACTATGATTTGTTTTTAGAGGAGCTTGTATTAAGATTCACTTGGACTTCCTTCTTGGCTCTGTCAAAACCAGCACTGGAGCACTTACTGTGTTTAATACTTACATAAAATATTTATTTTTCTTCCACTTTTGTCATGGTCATTCTGCTCCAGGAGTAACAATACCAATGGGATATGCTGGACTCTTGGGGACTCTTGGGTTCACGATTGTGCTTTCACAATGACATGTAACACACGTTGTTATTAATGTTTCATTAAAATTTATTAAGCAGACAAGTGGAATTTTCCACCACAGGCAGGTGAAATCTTAAACATCGAAAAAATACTTTCGTCTTTGGGAAACGCCAATCATGTTAGGATGTGCTTAATCTCAGGCAAACAAGCTAACACATGCTGGCACCACTGTATATATGGAGGTGGGGGCTGCATGTGCACAAACAAGCATGCGCGGTACACATGTGCATGTGCATACATAGACCTGTGCTTGATCCTGTTGATCCTGTTTGATAAGAGGACTCTAAATCAAACAGGGGGTGTTGGTTGATGTGAAGGAATAATGACAGCATTTACTCTACTTTCTCTCCATTATTTTTCCCTCTGGAAGTCCTGAAAGTAAAGCTCTTTAGTGACTACACAACACAATTAGACAGACTAATTACCCCCTCCATACCACCCATTCCTTACACACACTGACAGGCTGGGGCAGGCAAGTGATTTCTGCCTGCCTACAGGCTTCTCAGGGACAAGGACTATAATATTGTGCGCTGATTGCACTTCATTTCAGGCAGTTTAGCTGATGCTCTGTCCATTAGTCTTGCAAACCTCTAGTGATATGAAGGATGAGGGTCAGAACTGCAGTGCACTTGCAACATATCTGTCACAGTAGACCTTGTTGTTTATGGAACACTGAATAAACATGAACAAGAAAAGAACATGTGAAAATATAGATAGAAAGATGTGGGAAACCTGGAGAAATTTCCAAAGCATAAAAAGTAATGGACATTGGCACAAATTAAAATCAACTTCTAAATTCACCTCCTTCAATCTCCAGTCAAAAACAAACAGTCACTTATTGGAGCAAGCGGCAGTCAAGCTGTGTTAACGAGCTGAAAGTCAAGCTGAAGTTGCCGGTTCAGAAGCAGGTTAATGATGAAACACCCCCCTCCCTACCTGTTTCACAGTCACCCTGCAGGTGACTTCAACTCAATCACAGACACACTGGGAGGATTTAAATGCAGAAGGCGCACTGACCCCTGCTTTAATGCCTTTTGCCCACATTTCTTCAAGATCACGAGGAAGATCAGCAGTTTTGTTCAGTATCAGAGAAAAAAAGATTCACACTTAAGGAGTCACTTTTTTGTCTGTCAGGAAATCATGTAGCGGTAAAAAGAATCAAAAGCCGGTGCAGGGAGGGGGAGAGATCAACTAGCTAAACAGGAAAGTTTCACTTTGCGCTCACTGGATGTGGGATGGGCTGAGGCTCTGCTGAAGCTATTTGGCGGGGAGTTTTGAAAACTGCTTCCTTCTCAGGATACACCAGCCCCACCTTCACTGTTCCAGTTTGAGCCAAACATTTTTGCAAAAGGGAAAGAACTTGGAACAGCCTTGATCTTGCAGGGTGAAGCACTTAACAAGACTATCTGAACCTATTATTCATCTACAGCACTTTGATGCAGCTGGACGTATTAAGAATATGCTCTGAGAACAGGGGGACAGCACCTGTAATCTATCTGAATTATTATCCTGCATGAGCGTGTACACACAAACCATGTTCCTCTAATCCTCTGGCCTACTACAGTAGCTTATGTCTCCATAGACGAGCTGATCAGGAATTTCATATTTCTCGACAAAATGCATATACAAATGCCTGAATACCTACAACATTTCTCGTCCGCTACTAACACACCTTACACACGCACACACACACACACACACACACACACACACACACACACACACATTTTTAAAGTGTATGGAAACTGGGCAGCAGAATGAGGTAATACACTGCCGGCAATACATTACTCATCCAGTTTCCCTTCTTAGTTGATGACCCAAAGTCGGCAAAACCATCCCACCAGCGCACACATGATTCACTGCTGTGTGCTTGAGCTCTGTTTCAAGGCTTGAATGACACCTGCTCAGAGAGCAAAGCAGCCACAGAGAGACAGTCTCTTCTCTGACACCTGTGTCTCCGAGTGTCACTACAACCTGCACACGTAGCTGCTAACAGTCTGTCCATCTCCACTAACCTTGCAGATCTTGCTCTCCTCCGTCTCGGCTTTGGACTTCCCTTCTGGGCTCTTCTCTCGCTTGTAATCAGACTTGACTGACAGTTGGCATGAGAGCCCCGGGGCACCTTCGTTTGTCCTGAGTTCCTGCTGTCGGGCCATGTAGCCCTGCGAGGTGGCTGCTCTGACCGCGCTAGGGATGGGGAGAGCGGTGTGCACTGGCTTCGTGCCCACTGCAGAGGGTTGCCTAAGCTTGGAAGCTACGCCAACTACCGGCATGGCAACAAAAATAATAACAGACAAGTAGAAGACAGGTTAAAAAAGAAGAAGAAGATGAAAGGGAAGCAAATCTGCAGTGTCTCCTTCTGATGTGTGGCCCACGAAGGGAAGGACAAACAAAAAAAAGAAAATTAAAAATAAAAAAAAACAGCAGTTGCCTCTCAGACCGAGAGGAAAGCAACTGCGCTCATTCTGTAGCCTACAGCCAGCAGGACTCACAGAAACTGAGAAGGCTTCTCCTTCCTCTCGTTCACTCCCTCCTCCTTCTCCTCCCACAAGCAACTACATTCCCTCCTCTTCCCCTGCACTCTCTCTCTCTCTCTGTCAGAAGTGTACCACAAAGTCAGCCAAAACTGTTCAAGGGGGCGTGAACTCCTCTGGAAGATATAACCACCACTCAGCAAAATGGTGATTACAGAGACCTGGCTGAGCGTGCATGTGCGCTCCCAGAGAGAACTGTCAAGACAGCTCTCTCTCGCTCTGTCCCCCCCACCATCCTCTGACTTTCTGAAGCCAATAAATAGACTTTCTCTCTGTCAACATGTGGAGCTGGCCCTTCCTTTGATGAGAAAAATAGTAAAACAAACAAACGTTAGGATTGTTTTTTGATGGAATAAAAAGAGTTATACACAATGAGGAAATCCAACAGAGAGAAAGAAATTGATTATTTCTGTACTAACAGTTGTAAGAAAAAAACCCCACATTTTTTTAAAACAGATTTTTGGCCAGGTACCACTTAACTGTTGCTACTCAGCTGCTTTATACTGAGAAAGAAGTGGACTCTCTTTCTCCCACAGCTGCTCAGCCACATTCACTGTTTCCCTTTCTCTTTGGGCTATCTGAGTGTACTCATTTTACAAGGTGTGAGACATTTGTCAGCAGTGGCAAGAAACCTTTGGTTACAAGCAGAAACAGACACTGACATGTGGGCTGCGCTAAACAGTATTAGGTACCGGGTAACTGTTTTAGGCACTTAAAATAGAGGACAACGAACAGCAGGGCCAGTCTTTGCCTTTAAAACAGCACCAATCTCCTTGCAGTTCAGAACAGCTTTGAAAACGTGGTTATTTCTGCCCTTTTATTCAGTCACTGATTGGCAGGTATTATCTGCCACAATGCAAAACATATGATTATGACTGTTGGGCCAGTACATGTCAACTACATGAAACAAACCTGACTAAAATAACTGATGATGGCCCTACAGAAACAGATTTAAAGTTAATATTATTATTACTCTTTTGTAAAAACAGATCAAATAAAACTGATGTAGGAAGGCAACAGAAAAGTTGCAATGCTGCTCCAGATGCCACACAGCTGGTTTTAAGCTGTGTGAAACAAGAAACAGGCTCCTTCAGTGTCCAGTGTGGTGGACAACAACTGACTCCACCATTTAGAAAAACTAATGTTTTTACTGTATTTGGTGTGTGTTTCTCTATAATAATTATAATAATATTAATAATAATGGATTGCATTTATATAGCGCTTTTCGGGGCCCTCAAAGCGCTTTACTATGACCATTGTCCTTTAGTGAAATGGATTTCAGCCACACTTTAGTGTTACCGTTGATTTAGTCTATAGAAATGAGTAAGTGTAACGGGTGTATTAAAAAATAATTTATATTTCACCAAAGATCCATCCTGCAGTGTTATCTCGCTTTGTCAGTATTGGT
>NW_024582746.1:294873-314433 GCF_018398535.1 Haplochromis burtoni
GCACAACACAACGCAGAGAACTAACGGCAATAAGAGTTTAAGGCCAGACCGGCTACATAAGGGCAGGATTAATGCAGGACAGACATAAATCTGTGTGAGAGAAATTCTTCAAAGACTACGAACGCATGTAGTTTTGGTCTGTATGTGCCTCCATTTGGACTGCGTGACACAATATGACATGGAGTTTTTTTCTCCCCTTGTTGCTGAAGGATCTCTGCTCTGTGAGACACATAAAAGGGAGTGAAAGTTTTATGTGGAAAGGCTGCGTCTGGTTCAGTTTAGAGAGGCGAGGAGATGCGCTGCAGTCAGAGGGGCACATAGCGGTGTCATGGCTAACCGGAACTTTTTAACACGGCATCGTCCAATAAAAAGGGCCGGGAAAGTGAGGAAATGCAAACACAGGCCACAAATGTGACCTTGTCACAAAAATTACAACATGTCAAAAGCTACCTTTCTCCAGCAGAGCTGCAGACTCCATACACTCCCTTTTTGCTTGGTCAACAATAGCGAATTTGAGGGTAGGAATTTACTAAAAATGGCCTGATTATTTTTACACACCCTTTTTTCCTCTTCAGTACTTTTGACAGTCAATCGCCTTGCCTAATAGGGACGCTGCTTCCCCCAGCTCAGAATAGCACCAGCTACTCCAACATGTTTTTAATCATGCACCAGGGGCTGTCATGACAAGCCTGAAACAACAGGATACCACGTGAATGAGTGGCGTAAGTCCAAGTCTAGACTCCAACTGCTGCTGCCTGCCAGGTTGCACGAATCGGAGCGCATCTGGCAGGTATCCAACTCTCCAGGACAGACTGGAACTGTCAGGGAATCCGTATCTGATGAGGTCTCTTCACAGGGGTGCTGAAACAAGCCCAAATGAAACCTCGGTCAAGTCTTAAGAAAACCTCTCACTTCCTTCTGGTTCTTGTTGGTTTCTGGAGGTAATCACCTTGCACTGCAAAATCATTTCCCAGTGAGAGAAAGCTATTCAGGTTCCTACAGGTAAAAGAACTGCTGCTGTAGTGCTGAATGTTCCGTGTTTAACAAACGTGAAATCTCCCAAAGTCAACATGAGCAAAGCAGATCTCAGGTTAACACAAACCCCTCCAGGAAGGTCAGCATCCTTATGTTTGGGTACCAGTGGCAACCACTTCTGTAAAAACAGTGTAACAGCCAACTTTGTCAAGGTTGAAAGGGGAAGAGGGGAATCTAAAGTGATGAATGATTAATATTATTAAAAAGATGAGTCTTCTTATGCTGCAATTTATGTGCTAAACCTTTGATGACTTGGTGTTTCTTAACTTTATTTAAAGACCACATTCATCCGAATTTTAATCAAAATGAATGCCAAG
Source organism: Haplochromis burtoni (assembly GCF_018398535.1). Lineage (NCBI taxonomy): Eukaryota > Metazoa > Chordata > Actinopteri > Cichliformes > Cichlidae > Haplochromis > Haplochromis burtoni. The sequence continues at coordinate 296,226 of NW_024582746.1, forward strand.
TCCAAACTCAAAGAACCCACATCACAATACCCATTATTTATCAGGACCAAAACATGGTATCAAAGAAAGATCCTTTTCCTCATGTTAGATGACCGCACAAATTCCTCAACATTTAAGCTCCATGGGCTTTTCTGAGAAGCCCCCGCTTCAATAACTCCCAGAAAATAAGCCAAACAACAACATAAAACCATGTGTCCATCCTGATGTGTATCAAAAGTCCAGGCAGCTGGTGCTGTAATGGTGTGGCATCTCTGTACTTGGCACACATTTGGCCCCTTAGCACCAAATATGAATGAATAGTATAGCTGACAATGTCCCAAATGCAAGATTCACAGACTATTGTGTACGCTCGTCTACTCAAGGTGTCGCGCGAAATCTCCAGAGAGGAGGCAGACGGTGGAGGTCGCAGACAAGGAGGGAGTGATGAAAGCTTGGAGGTTGACTGTACCAACCATCTCTACACAGTGCATGCAACAGCTAAAAGCAGTATCATGCTATTATCCCACACTTGTTGCTCTCAAACAGGCAATTTGTGACACAATAACCTGGTGCTGTGTGCAGTTGGGTGCACTCAGCCCCTCTTGGCAATAACTGTTCTTTAACATAAAAATTCACTTTTTTAACAGTTGATGTTTAGACCTACACTTCTAGCTGGAGATTGATGCTGATCTTGTCAACATTCAGGTCAAAATTTGAGTGAACTGACTACTGCTGGAAAACAAAACAAGGGTGGCAGCATTTTAGTCAGTAAGAATAATATATAGTTCTGAGTCTGAGTTATGGAATAATTAATGACATGTGTTTATTATCTCTTTGAGGAAATGGGTGGATGGCTAACCAATACTGATTGTTGTACGTGGTTTAGAGGAAAGATACCACCCACGGTCACATAACGTCAGCACTGAAGTTGTGCTATAGCTGTGAAAACAAACACGCCGGGGCACTAGAGATAAGAGGGGTCAAACACCTTCCTACCAACCCAGCATACACGCACACACAGTTTAAATACAACTCCCCCAGGGAGGCTAGATAGATAGTCACGCACCTGGTGCTGTCAGCACTCTCAATGCTATCAGTCAACCGCACATGAGACAACATGGAAAATAAAACAAACACATGCTGGCACACACACACACGCACACACACAACAAAATATGTTGCTGAACATATGGTGGCATCCATAGTGTCTTAATGAACGGCATGTGCCATTAATGTACATCAAGGGTCAGCCAGGTAGAAATAAACACGCATTTGCTTTCTCTCACTGCTTAAACATTTACAAATAGATTCCTGCTCCTCAATCAACCTTTGGCTTCTCCGCAGGCAACCAACCAAGCAAAAAAAGCATGCATTCAACTAAAAACAATCAAGCATCATGGGAAAACTTGTTTCCCACAGGTCTTCATATTCAGTTGTGAATTGCTGCCTGGATATAATGTTTTCAATAAGTTTTGAATATGAACCCCAGATGTAAACAAAGTGGCTCTGTGACTATGTGCCAAACAGCTCTGAACTAGATTGTGAGTCCAAATGTATGACCTTCATTATCATGTGAACATTTTTTTTAATTGTATTGAACCTACGTACTCAAAATAAACAGAATGTAATTCAATTCAATTTTATTTATAGGCGCCAATTATTGGAAGGTAAAGACCGTATAATAATACAATGAAAACCCCAACACCTATGCCAAGCACTTGGTGATAGTGGAAAGGAAAAACTCCTCTTTAACAGGAAGAAACCTCTGACAGAACCAGGCTCTGCTGTGAGCGGTTGGCGGTGAGGGGAGGAAGAACAAAACAACGTATCATTAGTGTCGCTTTGACAGTGCATCTTATTTCACTTGCTTTTGAGTGAAAAAGAGTCATTTGCAACTACAGCTGTGAGATGTATTCATGAAAATCTTTCCTCTTCAAATGCAAAACGTATCTTAGAAATACACTTAATGTTCTATAGAATAGAAAACTACTTTTCTTGGATACTGGATGGCAAAGACCTGCATTTTGTTGCTCGTCAGCTCCTTCTGATTGTTGAAGGAAACAACATCTTTGATGAATTTCAGTCAAAACCATAGCACTAAAATAGCTTAGCGGTTATAATTATTACTACTGATATTCTTATGAACTTGGGTAAGGGTGAACCTTCCATTTTAGCCCTGCTTGAAATATCTGCAGCCTTCGATATCGATGATCATGCAAGTTTTATTAGCAGACAGCAAATCTGGGTTTTCTTTATACTTATGTAACAGATACTTCAGAATTCATTCATCAATGCATGTCCTCATCTGCACCCCTTGTATGTGGATTCCCCAGAGCTCAATCCTTGAACCAATTCTGTTTTTTTTATGCATGTTACGCTGGGGCCATCCACTGAATGTTTGCATCCTCAGCAGCTCGTCTGTAAAGCATAAAGCCAATTTAGCTTTTTAGGTTTGGGGCAGGGAGTAAGGCATGTTTGAGGGATGGTGGAATTTGAAAAATGTCCTCTTTCAGGACTGCAGTTATAAACAAGACATTAAGTGTAGGTTTGATTAATTAAAAGTAATTAAGGCTTCCTGAATTCCTCTCTCAGTCATGCTTGAATTGCCATGTGGTGGGCTAAGAGCTCTACTACAATGAGAACTAGAGTGAAAGCAGGCATGTGGAGCAGCAGGATTTCCCCAGCACTCCAGTCGGGACAATTCTGGCTCTTCCTGTTCCTCTAGTTAAAGGGGCCACTGTGGCTTTTTTTCACTTCTTCATTTCTCACTTGGACATTCATTTATTTACTTTTTCATTATCAGGGGCAACACTCATCACTTTATTCCCTCATATGCATTTTTTCATATTTAGTCACATGTATCTCTCCCTTACTGACTTACTCAACCTTTCCTTACTCACTACTCAATATCTGACTTTCAACAGATGAATGTAGTTTATTCTGTTAATTTTGGGAACCACTGTGCTTTACTTAAATATGCACTTGCTCAGTTATTAATTTAATATGCTGAATGCTTTCGCTGGCATTCACATTGACTCACAATCATTCTCTCGCTCAGTTGGATCGTTCCCTCTGTTGCTCCATCGTCCTCTGATGCAACGATATCAAAGTCCCCTTGGTAATGTTACTGAATGGATTGCACTGGTCCTGTAACACACACTTTCTGAGGTCAGTGTTTGGATTCAGATTAATGGCGAGAATGTTGGTGAATGTGAAAAGAGTCACTGACACCAGTCTTGAATTCTTTCTCATTGTGTTGTATGAGTGAAAGCAAAACATCATTCTTCTCATATGACACAGAGAAACTGAGGGAGGAGGCAATAACAATGCATCACTTTAACACAGCTTGTTCTACGTGCTGGGATATTTACAGTGGCCCATAACTACTATGTCATTTTTCAAAGACAAGCTTATACTATGAAGAGAAAATTTAGCATATAAAAAGCTCTTTTGGGTGACATTTTTAATAGTATAGCGTCCGCAGTGTCATATTATGGCATGCGCTCTTTGTCCTGTCAAACGCAAATACTCCAACCTTCCCACTAAGCTTCACCCACCTCCTATTTATAAAAAAACCCCATCCACTTTCTTGTCCTTATTGTAGAACATGTTCCTCACTTCTCTTTAGTAAAAACTTTCATTTTTTGTTGCCAGGTTGGTGTAAATCAATCCCACTGATGAACATCACATTCCTTTCCCTGGAGATTTGTTATGGTTTTCCCCACATCCACCCCACATCTTGATGTTTCCACTCTTGTCAAAGACTTGTATCCTCACTGAATCTTGGATTTCACAGCTGGGGATGATAAAGTGCTGAAAGGGGCTCTTCCCTCTAAAACAACAAGCAGCTAAGGGAACGTGGATGTGCTCTAAATTCTGGATTATGCTGGAGTGACGATGGTGCTGCCTGATCGATGGCACCAGCATACAGAGATTCATGAAGCGCAATAAAGTAAAAAAACAAAAAAAAAAAAGAATAACTAAACAGTTAATTTGTTTTTTTGTTTTTTTTACTAATGCTACATCAGAGCTAGAACAACCAGAGCTAAGGAAGCCAGTCCAGAATTAAAATAGGAGGCTACTAGCAAATCTAATTTATCTAATCAAGCTACAAGACTGCTCTGGGGAAATGCAATAAAAAGGCCAGAGGAAATTCGACTAATACAACACCAACATGATACAAGAAGAATCAGGGAATACTTCAGCATTGAACATTAAAACGCCTCACCTTGGTGCATCTCTCAGCACATTACAGTACACTGACAACAGTATGAATGCTTCGTGTCTTATCTTGATCATGGTTGACATAATAAATGGAATGTAGAGAAACTTGGCTCTTCACTGTCTTTCACAAATGATTTTACTGTTATTCAGGTTGTTGATAAAACACAAGCTCAAGAGTCTTTTCCTGCTCAAGATCTCAGCTATTTCTAAACCACATGAACCCACGGTGACCAGGTGTCCACTTTTGTAACTGGTTTCCTGCTAACTATCTCATTAAAAACATCCCATAATGTGTGACAAGACTAGATCTCCCATTGTAGCATCAATCATCAGAAATAGGAAATGGTTCCACATGACTGTTATTAAGGGGCCGACTTTGCAGCATTAAAAGGCATATTTGTAGCTTGGTACAAAAAAATGTGACCTCTGTGGAGAGCTTCACTTTTCATAATAGCTCAGGATAAATTTAGAATTTATAGTCTAGCAGTGGAAGCACATTCATAGTCCACTGGCAGTCCAGCCTACATGTAGAGAGCTCTGTTGTCAGATGAGGGCAGTGTACAAAGTATGTGGTACAACTGGTCTGTGGGCCACTCTTGAGGAAAGTTCTAACACAAAAAGAGCTATAATGAAACAGAATGTTACAAACAACAAAAAGTGTCCACAGCAGCCACTGTTTATGGTTTTCAGTGTTTTCTTTGTGGTTCTGTCGCTCACGGTAAAATCTGCTGCTGGTTCTTTCCCTGTTCCCTCTTGTCAACCACGTCTGCAGAGGGTAAAAACCCCTATTTGCACGTTCTTCAGATGGAATAATGTATGCAGATAAGCACAGTTATGGGACTGTAGTTACACTGAACTGTAATAGAGGTGTGGACTTGTTGATTGATACAGGCAATGAAAGCCAGCTGGAATCTGCCAGGCCATATTCATTATGTCAAGACAGTAAACTGGACATCTTCACTGGGTGTGAATGTCTATGGGTTTGGTGTCTCTTGTAGCATTCCTAATGGATTACCTGACTAACATTAGGGCTTGTTGTGTTCACTGTTCTGTTACTTAGCACTAAGTAGCAAATGTGTATGTCTGTCTGTTACACTTGCCAACGAAGCTAGTCGGCATTACCACTGTAAGTTTGTAGCTCAGGAGTTCCGTGTTGCCGTCCCTCCTTCGGTCTGAGAGGGACCCACAGCATACCGGTAAGGTGCCAAGGGGGTATACACCAGGCTATGGTGATCCATCAAACCCTGGTTCGGCCTGGGCCATTCCCCACTAGAGCAGTTTTGTGATGACACCCTATGCTTAGCCTTGAACCAAGTGATTGAACTGATGGTCACATGGTGCACCCTCCTGACACAGCGCTGACCTACCTGCATTTTGTAAATAAAGATAGGCATATCAAGTGAGCCTTGACACTCGTATGCAAGCAGAACACACCTAGTTGTTGATGCCAAAAAGCCGCCGGGAAATTATTTTCCAGGCAGCTCACTATAAGCCAATGGTGTGCATCCTGGCTGGAATGTCAGCTGGTGAACCAGCCGGCCATTCCAAAAGTGACTTTGCGCTCAGTACCATTAATGGACGTCCTATTTGAGTGCATCGACATGGATCTTTTTCGGCCATCTCACCAGAGTGCCCACAGATATCGCTTTGCATTTTTTCTGATGGATTATGCTCGGTGATACCCCGAAACAGTACCTCTGCAAAGAGTGTGGTGCAGACACACAGGTCATCTCCCAAGTCGTTTATGTCTCGCACGCTAAAAGACCTGTACGAATTACTGGGCATTAAATCTATTCGTACCAGTGACTACCACCCTCAGACTGGTTGATGGAGTCACTGAATAACACCTTCATGTCCACGATTCGTAAGTTTTACAAGGATGAATGCAATTGGGATCGCTGGTTAGACTCTCTGTTGTTTGCAGTATGAGAGGTGTTCCAGGCCGCCACAGGATTTTCTCCCTTTGAGTTGCTGTTTGGCAGAAAGAAGCGGGGGGTGTTGTACCTAATTAAATAAAACTGGGAGGAAGGTCCAATCCCAGCTAAAAATTAAGTTCAATATGTTCTGGACCTGAGAGCAAAGTTACACACGTTGGGGAGGTTTTCACAAGAGAATCTGCTCCAGGCCACACGGTGGCACGGTGGTTAGCACTGTTGCCGCACAGCGAGAAGGTCCTGAGTTCAATTCCAGCATCAGGCCCTGCGTGGGTCTCTCCGGCTACTCCGGCTTCCTCCCACCGTCCAAAGACATGCAGCTTGTGGGGATAGGTTAATTGATTAATCCAAATTGTCACTAGGTATGAATGTGAGTGGTTGTCTGTCCCTGTGTGTTGGCCCTGCGACAGACTGGCGACCTGTCCAGGGTGTACCCCGCCTCTTGCCCTATGACAGCTGGGATAGGCTCCAGCGCCCCCCGCGACCCTGAAAAGGATAAGCGGAAGCGAATGGATGGATGTTCTGGACCTGAGAGCAAAGTTACACATGTTGGGGAGGTTTTCACAAGAGAATCTGCTCCAGGCCCAGCAACACCAGCAGCACTTGTACAACAGAGTGGCTAGACTCAGCCCCACATCTGCAACACCTTTTTGCAGATATGTTCCCTGCATGGTCGTACAACACTCATAGAGGATCATTTGGAAACACGCCCTGGTGTGAAGGTGCGTTCACGGCCCTACAGGTTACCTGAACATAAAAGACAAATTGTTCAGAAGGAATTGGCTGAAATGCTAAAGCTGGGAGTAACAGAAGAGTCACAGAGTGCATGGTGTAGCCCCATAGATTTTGTAGTGAAGAAAGATGGCAAATGGTAAATGGATGGATTCTTATATAGCACTTTTCCACTCTCCTGGAGCACTCAAAGCGCTTTATACAATATCCCACATTCATCCATTCACACAAGCACTTTCTTTGATGCTTTTTAGTGCTCCCTAGCTAACAGGTATTCACAGATATTGCTGCTGCCTGTTTTGATTGTCCACAGTGACACCTTGCCGGAGCATTTGCAGCAGGTAGCCGATGTCCTGGAGTCCCTGAGCCAGGCGGGGCTCAGTGCTAACCTGGAGAAGTGTCCGGTTAGATGGAGGGATGTACATTACCTGGGCTACTACTTGGAAAGCAGACAGGCGCACCCTCGGATAAAACAGAAACAACTCCATCCTGCCCCCAAGACAAAATAAGAGGTGAGGCAGTTCTTGGGGCTGGCTGGTTACTACCACCGGTTCGTGCCCAGCTTTGCTGACCAGCCCTTTGACTGATCTCACTTGAAAGGGTGCCCCAGATCTGGTCCAGTGGATGGAGCAGTGCCAGGCGGTGTTCGTGCAGGTGCAGAAGACTCTCTGTGGGGAACCCCTGCTCTACACTCCTAACTTTCCCCTCTCTTTTATTCTGCAGATTGATGCCTTAAACAGAGGACTGGGGGCACTTTTGTTCCAACAGGTAAGGGGGGTTGACCGCCCTGTGGTCTACATCAGCAGAAAACTTCTTGCAACACAGTGTGTATTGTGTCCTTTGTGTGCTACAAAAATTAAAAAATCCAAAATTAAAAAATTACATAGTGATGGCCATATTTTATATTGTCTGCAATTATGGCCGATTTACAGCCATCACACTCTACATAGCAGCATAGAAAAACTTTCCTTTAAGCTGGCCCGAGATTTCCATACAGCAGAGGTATCAATATAAGAAAAACTCAAGCCAGACATGATGGGTATTCTGCTCCCCAGGCTATAGACGAAGGTCTGAATCAGCAGCAGAGAGTCCACTTCTACAGCACTTTCAAGCTCCTTAGTATCCTCATTACCCCACTGGATTATGTTAATATGGGTAAAATGCAGATAAATTCCCTGTGCACACCTAGTACCATAAATTCTTCCGAAAACTTTGGTTTAGGGATCATAGTATAAGCATTCGGCACCATATCATCACTACAGTCAATGTCTTTATAATATCAATAAAGAAAGCTTATTTGAACCTGATAAGTGCTTGCTAAACATCAGACAAATGTTCTGAATCCCTTATTAACTAGCTTAAGCCTCATTACTTCTGCTAAAGCACACACAGCTTTTGACCTCCATCCCCTAGGCTGTAAATAGGAAAAGCTTGTTGTTTGCTCAACTGATAAACACATATTGGTGTCATCTGTGGCTGGCCTGGGGTTGCTTTGACTCGGCCTCATTAACACTGTGGCTCATAACGACTGTTTTTATGATGACCGAGAGCGCTGTCTAAGGAAAAAGAGTAAAAAAAACTTCAGCTGTACCCCTGGAAGTCAGCATGGTGTCAGCAGAAACCAGATGTGAGAGTGATACTGTGCAAGCATACCTATGTACAGAAATGTGTTAACTATCATGGAAAGACACATGCCTTATAGCACACATCCAAAAAAGTACAGTTCAGTGTAGAATGTCTATTCAACAGCAAAACCTTGTTAAAGATACCTTTAAACAGCCCATAGCGCTGTACTTTACATGTTCGCTGTCTTGTAATCTACACACAATCATTACATACGTTTCTAAGACAAAAACAGCCGGGAGCTGTCTTTGCTCTGTTTTGATTTATGATTATGCTGAGAAGGGGGAGAAGTGAGTGAGGACAGTCATCTAATTGGTACACTGACTGACGGAGGTTTAAGTCTAACATGGAATCAGAATAAGCAGGAAGGGTGTACCTATGACTCTATGTGCGTGACAAGACCGTGTTGACTGCGACTGAGTTCCTCTCCTCTGACACACATGTGTCGGCTATACATCCTGTTGACATGTAGCGAGTAGAAGCAGTCAGTGAGCCCCTAGTTCATGGTTGCTATAGCATTGTTCCATGTGATCTGTAAAGGTAAGAGGATAACTGTGGATTTGATTGAGGTCAGATATATAATTATTTTAAATAAATAAATAATAAATACTGTTTTAATGATTAAAGATCTGGACGTCAGGTTTAGATGAAATTGGCATTTTATTGATGGAGATAATGGAGGTCTATTTGAAACAAATGATTCTCTTCTATATTGTAGATCTGAAATAACTACAATCTAATGTGTGTGTGTGTGTCTGCAAAACAGAGAGGAGTCATTACAGATGTCTTTCCAACACTGAATCCACAAATTCTCTGAATGAATTTCTGCTGCTCTTCTTTCCTGCGTTATCTTTCTTCCCCAGCTGTCTCAATCAGTCAGTGCGATCCTAAAGATAATACTATAATAGTGTATAATGTGTGTGTGTTTGCCTGACAGAATGACAAGTACCTTGTGGGTTTATCTTTGTGTATACATATGGATGAGAGTGATGGTGGGTTCAGCGTGATGGCAGCATAGGGGGTCCAGCAAGTGTGTTTAGACTTAGGCTCTTCTCAGTGTTTCCATCGTGTTATGATGTTACTGCTGAAAGCTTAAGCATGCTCTCTTGGTGATTATAACATTTTCTTAGGGTGAAAGAGCACATGCTCTGTTTTATAGCTGAAAATTCACAAATGATGCGACTAACCAGTAGTACAAGGTTTTATCTAGTGCCACTTCGTCTAGTTTATACTGGGTTCTTTTCAAAACATACTAAAATATGATTCATATTATCCAACCAGTACAAAAGAAGTCCATCTACTCTGTATCCAGTATGCAAGAATTAAAACAACCACCAATGTTTCAGGCTTTACAAGCAAAAGACCTGTTGCTCTTTTTAGCAACAAGCAGTGTTGGCATTGACTCTAGCAAAGTACAACCACACATGCAAACCTCAAAGAGACAAGGGATGTCAGAGCTTGTTGATACTCATCACTTTACTAATTGATCATTGCCAGCGAGCATTCACTGATTGGGGATCAGCATGGACTAAAACCTTAACAGCTTTTTTGGTTGCAAAAAGGTGGAAAGGGTACAAATTTGATTGGAATTTTTTGCAGCGGGATCATTCAGAGAAGCTTTGGAGTGGATCACAGTTAAATGTTCTTGTTTTCTACTGCAGACCTTGCAAAACTAACTAACTTTAACTAACTTTAACTAAAATCTTTGATTGTTATGTGACAATTCAAATTACGGAAGTCTTACCTCCCTCCTGCAACCATTGTGTTGTTTAACTCAGTAATTTATTTTTTATTGTATGCTGTGAAGTGGAGCCAGTTTAATGTACTTTTACATCTATTGTTTCTTTGTGAGTCTTGGCTGTGTTTTTAACATGCAGCTGTTGACAGCCTGAGACTTACTGTCAGCTATCAGATTTCTGTTGCCCAGGCAGCTGGCAGAAAAATGCTTTTCACTCATCAATCTCTTGTTGTGTCCAAATTCATGGGCTGCATCCTCCTGAGGCCGCATTTCTAGACCGATTACGTCACAGCGACGCGCTGAAGGCTGTCCAAATTCGTAGACTCCTCCGAATGCAGCCGACAAATGCGTCCTCCTTTTCCCCGAATTTGAAGGATGGGTCGGGTGTGTCCTTCGTGGCCTACCATATCCCAGAATTCATAGCGCGGCCCAGCCAAACTCCAGTTTCCAACAATGGCGGCCACTACTAAGTTTTAAAATTACTCATACTAATCTTTCTGGGTCACAAAATAAACGTTTAACATATTTTCAGGCGAGAAAGTAGTTGTGTAAACATCAAATATCTGCTCGGTTGATCAAGATATCGCATATTTGCAAAAGTGCTTCGACGTTTTCGGAGACGTCTGCTACCCACCAGCTCGATAGCTAGCCGGGAGCTCGAGGGTCACTGATGCGGCCGAGAACGGCACAACTCCCGGCACATCATTTTCAGATCACCGCGGAGTTTCGCTGCTCGGGTTAAACGTAATATATAAGTCACTTAGACAACCTTAAAATGTTATTGTTGGGCTTTTTTCAGTGTTTCATTTGTTCATGAGTAAATCGGTTTGGCTGAGATTAAAGTTATTAGATTAGATTAGATAAAATAAAACTTTATTAATCCCCCGGGTGGGTTCCTCCTTGGTTTTTACACAGCTGACTAAACGTCAAACAGAAAACTGATTTAACAGAAGTATGAGACAGTCAAGAGTTTACTCCAGTGTCCTGTTATATTTTAGATAGCAAGGAGCAGACGGCTGAGTTTATTGAACTCCACCGAGACAGCGGCGACGCTAATCAGAAGGCTAGACCGTCCAATTTCACAGCCGTTTACTTCCGGCCTACCCGACCTTCTGAGGACCCGGCCCACGTAGACCGCGAAGGCCGGGTCCTCAGGAGGATGCAGCCCATGAATTTGGACACAACCTCTATCTCAGAAGAATAATCAGATTCATTATAGGTGCTAGTAACCATAGGTTACTACTACAAAACAAGACAAATCACCTGATAAAAGCATGCCATATGCTTTTGTATTGTAGGCAAGCACGAGGCATTTGTGTTCTCAAGGTTAAAGCAGCTGAAATTTAGGATAAAGCAGGGAAATTAATGTAGTGTTTTGATTTCTCATATGAATCACCACACAAAGCACAGGCACAGAGCTGTGGCAGAGTCAAAGAAGTGGCTGTCTTTAATCTCTAACATTCTCCCAGATGTGAATGGATTGAGTGAGGTCAAGGTACTACTGGTAACGTGGTAAAGTTAGCATTGTATTGCATAAAGTAAAATATTTGACCTTCCTTATCTCTGTCTGTTGGTTTATCCAGTCTCAGAAGCAATTTGCCTTCTTATGTACCCCAAAATTACTATCCCTTAAATAAGTCTATAAAGGCTAGTAATTAGTGAAAAGAAAACTGAACTGAACTCTATTGGGGTAGCAGTGGAACAGCTGCAGTGGAAAGTAATTTAGTGAGTGATCTTGCAGTGGGAAACTTGTGATTTAGTTGCAGAGTAGCAGCTGTAATATCCTACCCAATACTACTGGCAAAACTCACTAATCACACTTCCTTTACGCAGATCCGGCAGCCACCTCCATGTAAAAGTAATGCGCAGTCCAGTTACTGCTACCATGATGTGATTAGCAGGCTTAATTAACTTTAAAATGCTACCCAGAGCAACATAGGCTTTATTTTTTTTGGATTGAAGCAGCGGAAGTAAATCAAATTGAGGAGGAAATAGTGATTTGCAATGCTGCCAAAAAATTGTAATTCCTTCCTACATGCCTTTATTGGCTTATTGCCTCCAGACAAACCGTTAAAACAGAAATTGCCGTGTGGAGATCTGTCGGGTTGCCTCTGGCAGGGGACACAGTTTTTTCACGGAGAACATATCAGGGGGAGTGTGCAGTCAGCTGGCTCAAGTCCACTGTCAGATTCTTGTTAACAAAAAATACCAGCGCATCTAAATTAAGACAAACAGACTTTAGTCACTTTTTAACAACAAAAAAAGCCAACAACACTTTAAAAACTGCACATTTTTAAACCACAGTTACAGAGTGAGGGAATGGTAACTGATGGTAATGGTAAGTGATCTTGTAGCAGATGGGAGTCGGAGGGAAAGATAGCAGAATCTGCTCTACCATCAGCTTGACATGTAATAATGGTTTTTGTGGACCACAGCCACATGGAGCAATCTCCAAAGGCTTGATTATCAAAACTAACAGGAACTCATGGCTTTGCTGTGAATGATAAGACTGTTGCTTCATCGTGAAATTTGGATATGATTTCCAACTAGATCACTGACTTTACAGCAATAATGACACATGTTCGCTTGTTTCTTTTTAACACTATAATCTTAACCTGTAATAAACTTTAAATCACATCTACAGCATTCCCTGTGGGAAACTGATTTTTTAATCTTTGCTTTTGTAAGTTTCTGGTAGAAGAATCATACACAAATTTTTGTGACTGGTCACTGTACCTATTTCTCCTGCTTAAAGTGCTCTGATGAAAACCAAATAAAAGAGGGCTAAGAGGCCAACGGCAGGCTAGCCAGCCAGTTACCACAACCCCTCTTAACAGCGTATACACATTTTCCAATTAAGGTCTTCAACTCCCAGCTTTGCGCCCAGGCAGACTGCCACTGGCTGCCAAAACACGAACAATCTAGTCAGAAGACTTATTCTTATTCTCTGAAAGGCCATGGTGTGTGATGCTGCCTGCTCTGACACTTCATCAGTGGGTGGGCACTGGCGTGTGGGCACAAGGCTATAAAAGGTCTGGAGGAGTCCAATCCCAACACCCCAGCGCATTTGGACCAACTGCCAGTGTGTTGACAGTATAGATATGTTTGTGTGCCCTGGAGCAAAGTGGATAGACCTTACGTTTGCTGCAGAATTGTGAGTGGTGTTGTAACATATAGCAGACTCCTGCCACTGACTCATAACGCTGACCCGAAACTTCACTTTAAATATAATCTTGTCCTGCAGTGAAAATGGCTGTGTCATTGCTAACAGGCTGGTGGCAGCTTTTAAGTGTACCAAAAAAGATTTTACAAGAAGAACCACAAAACCACAAGTAAGTCAACTCAACTATACACTTTTTCAAAATGTCAAAATGACACCAAATATCCCCAGGCAGGTGTGTAACAGTTAAAGGTGCTGTATGAAAATGTGGGTGAACGCGTCTCATAGAGATCTGGGTGGTTTAAATGCAGTTCAGTTACAGGTAAGGAAAGTACCAGAGGTCAGCTAAGAAGATACTTTGCACATCAGCATCAATGTGCAGGTTAAGAATAAAAAATAATAAAATAAATATTTTTATAAATAAAAATAAAAATTTTTTTTATAAAATAAATAAAAAATAAAGGTAAAAAATGCTTCCTCAAAAAAAAAGAAAGAATACATAAAGAAGAAATAATTCTTAGCTTAGATCAAACACTCAGTGTTAAACACGTTTTATGCATAATTTCTCTTCAACAGATTCAGTTTCAACTAGAGTTGCACGTCATCCAATCATCAGTGACTGAGGACCCAGACAAAAAGCACAAATAGCAGGTGACTTTGCAACTATGCAGAAAACCACATTGTGTAAATATCTGGATCATAAGGTTTGAATGACATCAATGAGAAAACACATTAACCTGTTTGCCAGCGCACATACAGACAGCAGTGGCCAAAAGTTTAAATACAATCATCATGTACATGAATGTCATGGTAATTGGATTGGCTTTAAAAGAGGAAGAGCTGGGTCCACAAGTCTCTAATCCACACTTTGTCAAAAGTATATATACAGGCTGAAATGTGTAAATGTAAACTGATTTAACGTGCCTTAGAAAGTTGCACCTCAACCACATGTTTTTGGTGTCCATCAATAAGCATCTGGCATAATACTGGCTGGATATCTGACTACTCTTGGTATAGTTCATGTACATTAGTTTGGTTCCTGGCATGACACTGCTTTTAAGTGTAATCCAAACACTTCCAATAGGGTTTAGGTCAGGGCCATTCTACAAGCTTAGTGTTAACAGTGTGCTTGATGTAAGTTTGGGATCATTGCCCTGTAAGAATACCTGTGTCCAAGTGGTAACTATTTAGCTGTTGACTTGAGGTAAAATTAGGATAATAATAATAATAATAATGGATTGCATTTATATAGCGCTTTTCAGGGCCCTCAAAGCGCTTTACAATTCCACTATTCATTCACTCTCACATTCACACACTGGTGGAGGCAGCTACAGTTGTAGCCACAGGTGCCCTGCGGCAGACTGACAGAAGCGAGGATTTGTAGATAGTTATCCTCCTTCATTATTCCATCTACTTTGTGCAGTTACACTGGCAGCAAGAGTACCAGAGCATGATGCTAATACCGAAATACTCGATAGCTGGTTCCAACATATCTCTTTTTATTGTGGTCAAATAGCTCAATCTCGTCTGACTATGAACATTTTCCCCAGAGCATTTGGTTTGTCCATGTGGGCAGCTACAAATTTCAGAGACTGAAGGTATTAACAGTGGAGCAGGGGCTTCTTTTTCTCAGTCCATGGCAATGTAAAACTTGCTTCACTGTGGACACTGCCACTGGTATTCTAGCAGATTCCAGTTCATGGCAGAATTGAGCCTTGGTGGTTCCAGCATTGTCCTAAACATCCAAACCACTTTCCTCTCATCTGAGGGTTTTTCTAGTCCTTGGCAAAGTGGTGACATATCCAGGTCCAAAGCCCTTCCCAACTTGTGTAAATCGACAATTCTTTGTCTTAGATCATCACTGAGTTCCTTAGACTTTCCCACTGTTCTGAGTATTGGTCAATCCAATGAGTGCTGTCAAATGCTGGCAAGGAGAAACTAGCAGTTGTAATCACTCATGATCACTAATGGGAAGTTAACAGGCCTTGGCCTTGTCAAGTTAAACAAAATCGTAGAACCTTCAGCACCACTTATTAAAAGATTTAAGTGAGTGTATGTATATATTTGAGCCTGTGTGTATCTACATTTGACCCTGTGTGGGTTCCAAAATATATAATAATTCAACCCAGGAAAAAGGACAGTTCAAAAACAATTAAAAGCCCCCAAATTGCCATGATATTCATGCCGACGGTGAGTGTATGTAAACTTCTGATCCCAACTGAATACATCAACAACTCAGTTCACGTATATCCTGACAAGACTGTATGGTTACACTTACAAAGGATTGGTCAGTTTGTTCTAAGTTTAATCACAATGATGTGTAAAAATATATTTTCTAGTCTATATAGGATGAACTGCAAGAAGCCATATTCTTTTGGTTCGGCCACTACAATTACTCCAGGCTTGGCTACTTCAAAGAAGCATGACAAACACACTAAGCCTCATGCTCCATTATCTCATCCTCTTGCTGTAAAACTTGCTGTCAGAATCATCATTGCCTTTTTAATTTGCAAAGTTTCCTAAACCAGAAGCTAGCTGTAGGGGCCAAGACAGATCTGGAGAAGACAAACATGATGATGGTCAGCCACAGGCTCTTTTCTCAAACTTCCCAGTTACCGCTGTCATCTTGTATCGAGCAAGGGAAAGGCAGTGCACGGCAGGAAAATGCTTTTTACAAGTGACAGGGGTTACTGCTAAGTCACAGTTGGGTTTCCTACAATGAATATGCAGTAAAGAGAGAGTAGAGATGGTAAGTACATGTATTCACATCTGGATGCATATACAGATATTAGTATTATCAAGTATTCCATCAAAAACATGCTCCAACTCCAAATATGTAATATATATGTATAAAGTCCTTATTAGACTGCCAGCTAAATCTCATCAATCACAGGCTGGTGATTTCATCTTTGTATGGAACAGGTTTGTCTTTCAGATTTTCTTCTAAATGTAATGTTAAAAAGTAGTTGATGTGCTTGTGTGGGCTGTAGACTGTTGGTAGGTGACTAGGTTGCGATGAGCTGCAATGGACTGGTGGTGACTAACTAACCCAGTGCTTCACTGTTCCAGAGCTGAGTTCCATTTTTCCACTCAAATAAATAACGTCACAGCACCTGTGAGAACAAATAGCACAGAGAGCAGTGAGGCCTAACTTTACAATTTTACTAAATGAGGAGAGACACTGTGGCCTAAATAGTGCCGTTACTTCAGGTATGATTCAAGATGAGGAGAATAATCAGGCCTCTTTAACTGGATAAAAGTTTGGTTCCTCAATCATCAGTTCACTGCCTCCTTGTTCTGTATTAAGTTAAGCAATTTATAATTCAAGTATTTATTAGATTTTGCATTTTATAACAGCAAATACAGAGATGCAACAACCAAAAGCAAGAAGCAAACAAACAAAAACAAACAAACAAAATAAATAAATTTTAAAACAACAAAAAAAAAAAAATGAGGAGTTTGCCCCCTCACATATACTAATGTGCCACAAACAGGACTTTAATATCACCAACCATTCCCATGTTATTACGGTGTATCCATATAAATGGCCCACCCTGTACATCTTGCTGTGTGTTTTCCACCACATTCTTCTCCTTAACAGTTTGTATGTTTTCGGCTTGAGTAAACAGTGGAAACACAAGGCAGAACTGCTGTACATTTGTTTGGTTATATGAAATCATGGTGGTAGAAAAGTAAAACTGGCCTTTACATTACCCTGCTTCTGTTCAAGTGTCTAAATTGCTTAACTTAGAGGAGTCACGTGATGGAGCGTTTGGGAATGGCCGCGCCATAGAGAGTCTCTGGCCCCCGTCGACCCTACATTAGTTTTAAAACAAGGTAAACGCTCCCAAATAATATATTTCCTCACTGCGGTGACTTGCTAGATCAGTGTCCTCGAACTTATTGAGAGACATGGCCACAGGAACTAAGAAGAAGAGCGTGCAAACTCGAATCTCCACGGTGGCAGCGGGGGAAAGTAATGCTAGCAGTGCCAAGGTTAGCCCTGCTAGCCAAGAAGAAGGGCCAAAGATGGATATAAGCGGCCTGTTTGCCGAAATGACTAAGCTTGGAACTATCCTAACTAGTGTTGCGGCCGATGTATCTCACATTAAGTCAGATATGGTGGAATTTAAAAACGCTATAAGTGCAATCCAAATACGGATGACCGAAGCTGAGGGCCGCATTTCAGATGTGGAAGACAAAATGAGGAGCATAACAGAAGATAATGGCAAAAACGCTAAAAAGCTTGAACAACTTTGGGCCCGAGTAGACGACCAGGAAAACAGAAACCGCAGAAAGAATGTTCGGCTTATCGGTCTGGAAGAGGGTCTGGAAAGTGGTGGCAGCATAAATGATTATGTGATGAAGATACTCGCGGATGGCCTAGGTCTACGAGGGGAGGAATATGAGCTGGAAAGATGCCACAGAAGTACGAGACCACGCCTGGGACCTGGTCAGCCACCTCGAATCGTGCTGGTGAGATTTCTCCGTTACACTGCACGACAAAAAGTTATCATGACCGCTAAACAGAAGAAAGGAATACTGTGGGAGAACTGTCGTTTGTCATTTTATGAAGATATGACCGCGGAGCGAGCGGCGCAGAGGAAGCTTTTCTCCCCAGTAATGAAGAAGCTATGGCAGCATCAGATAAAGCACACTCTGGCACATCCAGCAAAACTTCGATTAACATGGAAAGGCCAGCAGAAGAGCTTTGACAGCGTTGAGGAGGCAGAGAAATTCGTGCGTGAGAACTTTCAGGAAGTGGTGGAGTAAGGGGTTAATAAGCTAAATTACGTGCATGGGAGCGCATCGTTAATT
>NW_024582746.1:319020-321221 GCF_018398535.1 Haplochromis burtoni
AGATGGGTGGTGACCATGGTGGCCATTTAGAAGTCGGCCATCTTGGATACAACTTTTGTTTTTTCAATAGGAAGAGGGCCATGTGACACATCTAACTTACTGGTAAAGTCACGTGAAGAACAATGGTGTGCTTGGTTTCAATGTAACTTTATTCTTTCATGAGTTATTTATTCATGAATATTTTTAAAGAAGCAGCTGCGGAGAGTGCAGTCAGTGGCAAAACAGGAAGCTGACTTAAATTGGAATTTTCTCTCATTAGATACAAGCAGTTTGACTAACCTTTCAACAAGTTGTGCAATTGGCCAAAAAACTTCCAAAGGATAGGGTGACGTCCCACTATGGAAAGTAAGCCGAGTCTGAAACGTCCCACCCACCCAGCTGGAAAGCGCTCCCACAACTACTGGACTGTGAAATTACCACAAACACGATGGGAGAAAAAAAAAAAAACACATCTTCACTGCCTCAATGCAAAGAGCCAGGAATGTTAATTTCACAAACAAACTTCCCACCAGATACTGTAGTGGAGAGACTTGAGCATTAGCTTTTTCTGTGGTTACTGGGTAAAAAACAAATAAACTGGCTGCCCTTAGGGGGAAAAGGAGCCAAAAAGAGTAATTTTAAAAACTTGAGTTTGATGCAGGTGGCAGAGCAGTACGGTTTGGAGCTGTCCATCAGAATAAAAATACAGAAGATAACAAAAACTGGTTAATGCAATTTGTCATTCAGCAGAGATTTAAAAAATCTGACAAACCAGCTGTAACTAAATGCACATAAGGTTTTTTTGCTCCCCTTTTGAGTTTTTTAACGCTGTTATTTTTTCTTCCTGCTCCAAGACATATTCTTTGCACGCCCACTTGAGCTTGAGGTCAGGCGGTGAAAGAGGCCAGGTTTGACTGAGTGTTCGCAGCGGGGAAACCATGTCTCTCCTCGTGGCTAATACCCAGTGGAGCCACTGTGCACAGCAACTATAAAATGGACCTAATAGCTCTGATGAGGGTGGAGGTGGGGGCATGTGGATAAGAACAACAGATGCTATTGGCCTGAAGCATCATGCGATAGGCTGCTGAATATTTGCAAAAATGACTTTGGAGCACACCTACTCATTATGGTAATAGGCAGCTCTTAAAATCTGACGTATGGACAAATGGCTGTGGTAAAACAGAGCCGGGATGGGTGAAGGTCACAGAGTACATCAACAGTATCAAAGAATTCTCTGTGTGTCCTGGCATGACCTCTTTATTCCGTAGCGAGCTTTGGTTTCCCTCGGATCCGTTTGATTTCATTTGTCCAATATAACAATTTTATAAATCATTGAGTTCACAAGGATTACATTTCATCTAATTTCATTTACCTAAGTGAACTGAGCCTGGCAATACATCTTAGGTGATAAATAAGTCGGTGTCTTCTCTCTCTCTCTCTGTAATACCAAAAGACTCATAATAATAAATGATGACATGGCTTAATTCAAAGCACAGCTGATTGCCAGTTCTCAGAGAAACCCCAAATGGTCTAAAAGCCCCAAATATTCTAAACTACAACAGACTGTTGAAAACAGGAGCAAGAAATTGCCTTTGGGAAACTGGAACCAACTTTGGTATCACTGAAATTTCTTAAATACTGTTGCAACAAGAAACAACAATGGTGCTCATGTACTTATGTGATGAACACCAGCATCCAAGAATTCACAAGATGAATTTAAACATCCTGTTTTCTTTGACTTCCAGTTCAAAATCCAATTTCTTTTAAGGCCGGGGGAGGGGGGGGGGGGAGCAACAAAAAAGTAACAAATGATGGATACTTCCACTTGTGAACTGTTAATTAAAACATAAAAGTGGACTTTGCAGCGCTCTAAAGATTACAATTGTTTCAGCAAACAGGATGGTGTGGTCAAATTAGGATTTTCCTTGAAAATTTTTGTGCACTGAAAATGTATTTTAATGTGTGCATCAGAGAAAGAAGTTCATTGAAGACTCTAACTACCCGATCTTCTTTACAAAAATGTTTAACGAAACCAAATCAAAGCAAATCCTGTGGCATTCGCATTCAAAAATAAACCACCCAGCATCAGACATTGTGACAACAGCTTCAGTAGAAAATCTCACACAGAAGTTGAGAATGAGCGCAGTCTGAGACTCTTCCAACAGACTCAATAAACTGATCTGTAAGGCCAGTAATGTTGTGGGGATGGAGCTGGACTCCCT
>NW_024582746.1:321246-385291 GCF_018398535.1 Haplochromis burtoni
AGCAAAAAGTGTGGATTATTAAAATTAGAATCTATACAGATTTTTCACAAGATTCTCTACATGTGGTTTGAAAGGTGAGACACATCAGTCGCACATGTCATCAATCTAAAGCACTCGCCCAAGTAACCTTTGATAGAGTGGCTGGATCGTAAATATTCATCCAACTCTATTCTGCAGAGTTATTTCATCCCCAGATTTGGACATTATTTGAGACTGGCACACAAGTTTTGGCTTGCGAAAAACGGCAAAACCCACAAGAGCCAAACAGAATTGCCAGTGATATCGTATACTTGGGTGGCTGTCATTATAAGATACTCAAAGTGTGCATACCAAATTGAGCGGATAATGAATGGAGGCATTTTCCCTTTGGTGTGCTGACAAATTACTGAGAAGCAGAAGTGAATTGTCTCACATTTAAAAGCACGTTTAATTTTGTTTGTGTGACATGTAAACCCTTCTTATGACCTTTTTGATAAATGGTTGTAGCACTTTAAAAGTGACAGCATGATTATGTTAAAAGAAAATGTGAATTTTGATCCCTTTGATTTTACGCCTGTTTAAGTGTGTCTCAGTGACTTTTTGATTTGGAGCGAATCTATCCACACTCAGCGTGTTTATCGTTCCATGCAAATTCAGAATCAATTGAGCACAATGTAAATTAGGATTTGGAAATCATTTCCATAATTTAACTCTGGTCACCAGGCTGCTTATTTCCTTGTCTAAAAACATATTCCAGTCTTTGAAGGAATCCAGAGTCAAGATCCAAACCACTGCAACTCACATTTACAGCATGTTCACATTCACACACATGCTGTCCTCATGCATGCAGTAATGAGTTTTATGGCTGAGTGATTTATTCATTTAAATGATGCCCTGTTGTCCTTTAACTGTCCACAATGACATAACAGAGAGCACATAAGTTGCCTGACAGAAGGAGATGGTGAAACGCGGACCTATTTTGCACCACTAAAGGAAGGTCATTTGCCTCATCTCCTCCCAGTCAATTTGTAATTACGTTATGTAGAGAACAAGAAAAAACCCACATTTTTAGTACGTGATAGAAATGTAATGACAGGAGTATGCAGAAAGGCATCACAATTACTCCCTGATCGTCGTTCCTCCTCAACATGCACATTCTGTACCTCAACTAGATTAGAGAGGATATTTGTAGCCAGTGAACCAGTACATAGGCTATAATCACAGTTAGACATTCTGGAGGATAAATGACAAATATGATCTCTTTTCCTTCATCAGAATAGTTTCCATGATAATGGATTATTTGCTAATCCTAAAGCATGCAATTAACCCTAATCCATTTACTCCTACCTAATCCATTTACAACTGTCTCATCCAGGCTGAGGAAGAAAAAAGACAAAGAACAGAGGATTTATATTTATATACATTTACATTTTTCAAGAGTGCCTGCTGGAGTTGAAGCCGAGCATCAGAAGGTGGTTTAAGTGACTGCATCAGGATATTCAGTCGCGTTTTATAAAAGAAACTTTTCTCAGTATTTAAATGGGTGGTGACATCTGTGTCACTGTGGGTTCTTATGGGTTAATTATCCTTCTTCTCACTTACAAATCCCTCAAGCCCTGATCCTGCAGTTGTGGTCTGACCTGCTGCACCCAGTCTCGGACACTACGCAGTTAGTGGTGTCTGCTTGCTGCACCCAGTCTCGGACACTACGGTCCTCAGTCATGGGTCTGCTTTCTGTTGCCCGCATCAACCTCCATACCTTTGGAGGTTCTGGGCCTTCAGTGTCCTGGCCCCGCCCTCTATAACTCTGTCCCATCCAAGGTACGCAAGCCCCGTCGCTCGACTCTTTTAATAAACTTGTTAAAACTCACCTCTTCAACAAAGCCTTCAACATCTAGCCTTTGCTTATTTATATACTGTTAGTAATATTATTATCCTGTCGCTCATCCAAGTGACTTCTTCAATCTCAGCTGACTGCAGGTTTCCCCAACCTTATAAACAGTAGATTTCAAGTGACTTCTTCAATCTCAGCTGACTGCAGGTTTCCCCAACCTTATAAACAGTAGATTTACACAATGAGTGACACTAGCACCACTGAATGAACAATGGGCTGTGAGGTCAGTTCCTTGATGATTAATATGCAAATTCTCATAACCATTGATCAACAACTACTGATCAAAGACCGTTGATCAGTGGCCTGAGTACCATTCACAGAGAGTTGGGGAATGGCTGCAATCACAGCATTGTAAGATGGTGATAGATATACCCTTAGGGCCCCTCTTTAATTCAGAGATGATCTTTCCCTTTTCTGAAGAAGTCACTTGGATGAGTGAGAAACGTTTCTCCTACTGACAACACTACGTCCAGATGAACAGAATCAACCTTTTGGGATTTACTTACCTGGATGATCGAGCATGCATCAGGACAGCTGGACGATTCATTTTCCCAAACAACTGTCCCACAACAGAAAATCCCCTACGAGCAGTAGATTTATGTGTGAAAATACATAATAGATAAATTGTATTTATCATTTACGTAAACAATCTTAGTCTACATGTGCCAGATGCAAACTTGCACTTCTATGCTGATGATACAGTTATTTACAGCTGTGGTTCAACTCTTGTCCAAGCCACTGACTCCTTGCAGAAAGCCTTTTTCTGCTGTCCAGCACTCATTACTTCAGCTTAAACTTGTTCTCAACGCAGACAAAACAAAGCTCATGTTGTTTTCTAAATCAAGGAGACGAGCCCAAACAATCCCATCAGTAACCACTCTTGAAGGTAATAAAATAGAGTTGGTTCACACCTATAAATATCTGGGAATCTTAATTGATGACTCGCTCACCTTCAAACCACATGTAGAGAATCTTGTGAAAAACCTGAAGTTAAAAAGTTGTGTTTCTCTTTTAATACAAAGAAGCGGCTTGTTGCTGCAACATTCTTGCCTGTGCTGGATTATGGTGATATTCTATATATGAATGCTTCTGCTCAATGTCTTCGAATGGTTGATTCTGTGTATCATGCTTCTCTGAGGTTCATCACTAACCGTAAATTTCAGACTCACCACTGTGAGTTATGTTCTCTTTAAGTTATGTTATGTCTGTGAAGGTTCTCAGTCATCCAGGTCATCGTAGTCAAAGGAGCTTGCAAAGAAAAGCGTCTGGACTTCTTTAAGTTGCTTGAAGACGTTTCACCTCTCATCCGAGAAGCTTCTTCAGTTCTAAGGTCAAATGGTGGAGAGTCCCAGATATAAACCTAGTGGGAGTGACCCCCCACAGAGGGACAAAAGGACCCCCTGATGATCCTCTAATCGCCTGAGCCAAGGTGTGAAACTGGGTGTGGGTCCCAATCAGCCAGAGTTTCGGGTGAGTTCATTGTGAAACCTGGCCCCACCTTATCATGCGAATTCCTGAGGTCAGATGGCCCAGGATGTGAGTGGGCGTTAAGGCGTTTGAAAGAGGAGTGAAAGAAGCCATCTATGTCCACTGTGAGCGACCATCTTTGAACAGAGGCGGGGGTTTACGACACCAACTCTCTGCCATCTATAATCCAGTTTTGAGATCCCTTCCCAGACGCCTTAACGCCCACTCACATCCTGGGCCATCTGACCTCAGGAATTCGCATGATAAGGTGGGGCCAGGTTTCACAATGAACACACCCGAAACTCTGGCTGATTGGGACCCACACCCAGTTTCACACCTTGGCTCAGGCGATTAGAGGATCATCAGGGGGTCCTTTTGTCCCTCTGTGGGGGGTCACTCCCACTAGGTTTATATCTGGGACTCTCCACCATTTGACCTTAGAACTGAAGAAGCTTCTCGGATGAGAGGTGAAACGTCTTCAAGCAACTTAAAGAAGTCCAGACGCTTTTCTTTGCAAGCTCCTTTGACTACGTTATGTTCTTTTTAAGAAGCAACAACTCAGTGAGAATTGGTGGGCATTTTCTTTCTGGTAATGGAGAATGGACACTGAGAGAAACTAATTATAAATATGCAGATATTTACAAAACTATGCATAAACACTTTCCCTATCAAGCGGGTCTGCTTGTAGTAACGTTTACATTTACAGTTTTGCCATTAATTTTTTCTCCTGATCTGTCTCCTCTTCTTCATGTTTGGGCCAAATGAAAAGTAATCTAAACTAAGTGAGAGGAAGAAAGGCAGTAGAGGAGAGCAAACCTACACAGCCCACGGATCAGGGCAGTGTACACACAGGGAGACGTGGAAAAATGACAAAGAGAGTTACAGCAGCTCTACTTTGATTTGCTGACTTCGTTGTTGGTCCCACCAGACAGCCTTTGGCTTTGAGCCCCCCGGCAACAGCTCTCACTTTTCTGGCAAGTCACTGAGAGAAGCTAACATGGACCCACGAGACTTGCCTTTCTCTGCAGTCTACACCTTGTGCCCGGTGTTGCAGCACTGATTGTTGTTTCTGGTCAGCTGAGCTTGTGCCTGACTTATACCTTCTGGATTGTGGAATCAGAATCAGAATACTTTGCTATACAGTGCTCCAGTGCAAACAGTAAAACAGACAGACAATACACTAAGTAAGGAATAGCACAATATTTACTATATATATAGCGGATTGTATGCCAAGAGTGAACGAGAGATCGATTCACTGATCCACACTACCAGGCTATACAGCAATGACATTGGAATGTCGTTCGGACTGGAGAAGTGTAGTCGGATGGTAACAAAGAGAGGGAAGGTAGTCAGAACTGAGGGGATTGAACTACCAGAAGGCAACATTGCAGACATAGAGGACAGTTACAAGTACCTGGGGATCCCGCAGGCAAATGGGAACCATGAAGAGGCCGCTAGAAAAGCTGCAACCACCAAGTACCTGCAGAGGGTCAGGCAAGTCCTGAGGAGTCAGCTGAATGGTAAGAACAAGATCCGGGCCATCAACACGTACGCCCTGCCCGTGATCAGGTACCCTGCTGGGGTAATAGGCTGGCCAAAGGAGGAGATAGAAGCCACTGACATAAAGACAAGAAAGCTCCTTACCATGCATGGAGGGTTTCACCCCAAGTCCAGCACCCTGAGGCTGTACGCTAAGCGGAAGGAAGGGGGCCGGGGACTGGTGAGTGTCAGCACCACAGTCCAGGATGAGACAACGAACATCCAAGAATACATTGGGAAGATGGCCCCAACTGACCGAGTGCTCAGTGAATACCTCAGGCAGCAGAAACCCAAGAAAGAGGAGGGAGACGAGGAACCATCATGGAAGGACAGGCCCCTGCACGGTATGTACCACCGGCAGATAGAGGAGGTGGCTGATATCCAGAAATCCTACCAGTGGCTGGACAAAGCTGGACTGAAAGACAGCACAGAGGCACTAATCATGGCAGCACAAGAACAAGCTCTGAGTACAAGATCCATAGAGGCTGGGGTCTATCACACCAGGCAAGACCCCAGGTGCAGGCTGTGTAAAGATGCCCCAGAGACAATCCAGCACATAACAGCAGGGTGCAAGATGCTAGCAGGCAAGGCATACATGGAACGCCATAACCAAGTGGCCGGCATAGTGTACAGGAACATCTGTGCCGAGTATAACCTGGAAGTCCCGAGGTCAAAATGGGAGATGCCCCCAAGGGTGGTGGAGAATGACCGAGCTAAGATCCTGTGGGACTTCCAGATACAGACGGACAAAATGGTGGTGGCTAACCAACCGGACATAGTGGTGGTAGACAAACAGAAGAAGACGGCCGTAGTGATCGATGTAGCGGTTCCGAATGACAGCAATATCAGGAAGAAGGAACACGAGAAGCTGGAGAAATACCAAGGGCTCAGAGAAGAGCTCGAGAGGATGTGGAGGGTGAAGGTAACGGTGGTCCCCGTGGTAATCGGAGCACTAGGTGCGGTGACTCCCAAGCTAGGCGAGTGGCTCCAGCAGATCCCGGGAATAACATCGGAGATCTCTGTCCAGAAGAGCGCAGTCCTGGGAACAGCTAAGATACTGCGCAGGACCCTCAAGCTCCCAGGCCTCTGGTAGAGGACCCGAGCTTGAAGGATAAACCGCCCGCAGGGGCGTGCTGTTGTGTATATTATATATATATATATATATATATATATACATAAATATATTATATATATTATCTTGTATATAATATATACACATATATATGTATATATATATTATATATATATGAATATATATACTATATATATTATATATAGAGACATATATAATATATATATATATATATACATAAGTCACTATTGATAAATAGCTGAATAGAAAGAAAAGAGCATGTGCAAAAAGGGTGCAGCTATTGCAGTGTTCACAGTGTGTTAAGTGGATGCGTTGTACAGAGAGATGGCCACAGGCAGGAATGATTTGCTGTGTTGTTCAGTGGTGCTTTTTGGTAATCTCAGTCTCTCACTGAATGTGCTCCTGTGACTGACCAGCATGTCATGGAGTGGGTGGGAGGTATTATCCAACATTGTCTTTATCTTGGACAACATCCGCCTCTCCAACACCACCTTAACTGGAGCACTGTATAGCAAAGTATTCTGATTCTGATTCCACAATCCAGAAGGTATAAGTCAGGCACAAGCTCAGCTGACCAGAAACAACAATCAGTGCTGCAACACCGGGCACAAGGTGTAGACTGCAGAGAAAGGCAAGTCTCGTGGGTCCATGTTAGCTTCTCTCAGTGACTTGCCAGAAAAGTGAGAGCTGTTGCCGGGGGGCTCAAAGCCAAAGGCTGTCTGGTGGGACCAACAACGAAGTCAGCAAATCAAAGTAGAGCTGCTGTAACTCTCTTTGTCATTTTTCCACGTCTCCCTGTGTGTACACTGCCCTGATCCGTGGGCTGTGTAGGTTTGCTCTCCTCTACTGCCTTTCTTCCTCTCACTTAGTTTAGATTACTTTTCATTTGGCCCAAACATGAAGAAGAGGAGACAGATCAGGAGAAAAAATTAATGGCAAAACTGTAAATGTAAACGTTACTACAAGCAGACCCGCTTGATAGGGAAAGTGTTTATGCATAGTTTTGTAAATATCTGCATATTTATAATTAGTTTCTCTCAGTGTCCATTCTCCATTACCAGAAAGAAAATGCCCACCAATTCTCACTGAGTTGTTGCTTCTTAAAAAGAACATAACTTAACATAGTCAAAGGAGCTTGCAAAGAAAAGCGTCTGGACTTCTTTAAGTGACTGCATCAGGATATTCAGTCGCGTTTTATAAAAGAAACTTTTCTCAGTATTTAAATGGGTGGTGACATCTGTGTCACTGTGGGTTCTTATGGGTTAATTATCCTTCTTCTCACTTACAAATCCCTCAACGCCCTGATCCTGCAGTTGTGGTCTGACCTGCTGCACCCAGTCTCGGACACTACGGTCCTCAGTCATGGGTCTGCTTTCTGTTGCCCGCATCAACCTCCATACCTTTGGAGGTTCTGGGCCTTCAGTGTCCTGGCCCCGCCCTCTATAACTCTGTCCCATCCAAGGTACGCAAGCCCCGTCGCTCGACTCTTTTAATAAACTTGTTAAAACTCACCTCTTCAACAAAGCCTTCAACATCTAGCCTTTGCTTATTTATATACTGTTAGTAATATTATTATCCTGTCGCTCATCCAAGTGACTTCTTCAATCTCAGCTGACTGCAGGTTTCCCCAACCTTATAAACAGTAGATTTACACAATGAGTGACACTAGCACCACTGAATGAACAATGGGCTGTGAGGTCAGTTCCTTGATGATTAATATGCAAATTCTCATAACCATTGATCAACAACTACTGATCAAAGACCGTTGATCAGTGGCCTGAGTACCATTCACAGAGAGTTGGGGAATGGCTGCAATCACAGCATTGTAAGATGGTGATAGATATACCCTTAGGGCCCCTCTTTAATTCAGAGATGATCTTTCCCTTTTCTGAAGAAGTCACTTGGATGAGTGAGAAACGTTTCTCCTACTGACAACACTACGTCCAGATGAACAGAATCAACCTTTTGGGATTTACTTACCTGGATGATCGAGCATGCATCAGGACAGCTGGACGATTCATTTTCCCAAACAACTGTCCCACAACAGAAAATCCCCTACGAGCAGTAGATTTATGTGTGAAAATACATAATAGATAAATTGTATTTATCATTTACAAAAACAATCTTGGTCTAAATGTGCCAGAGGCAAACTTGCACTTCTATGCTGATGATGCAGTTATTTACAGCTGTGGTTCAACTCTTGTCCAAGCCACTGACTCCTTGCAGAAAGCCTTTTTTGCTGTCCAGCACTCATTACTTCAGCTTAAACTTGTTCTCAACGCAGACAAAACAAAGCTCATGTTGTTTTCTAAATCGAGGAAATGGGCCCAAACAATCCCACCAGTAACCACTCTTGAAGGTAATAGAATAGAGTTGGTTCACACCTATAAATATCTGGGAATCTTAATTGATGACTCGCTCACCTTCAAACCACATGTAGAGAATCTTGTGAAAAATCTGAAGTTAAAAAGTTGTGTTTCTCGTTTAACACAAAGAAGCGGCTTGTTGCTGCAACATTTTTGTCTGTGCTGGATTATGGAGATATTCTATATATGAATGCTTCTGCTCAATGTCTTCGAATGGTTGATACTGTGTATCATGCTTCTCTGAGGTTCATCACTAACCGTAGATTTCAGACTCACCACTGTGAGTTATGTTCTCTTTAAGTTATGTTATGTCTGTGAAGGTTCTCAGTCATCCAGGTCATCGTAGTCAAAGGAGCTTGCAAAGAAAAGCGTCTGGACTTCTTTAAGTTGCTTGAAGACATTTCACCTTCATCCGAGAAGCTTCTTCAGTTCTAAGGTCAAATGGTGGAGAGTCCCAGATATAAACCTAGTGGAAGTGACCCCCCACAGAGGGACAAAAGGACCCCCTGATGATCCTCTAATCGCCTGAGCCAAGGTGTGAAACTGAGTGTGGGTCAGCCAGAGTTTCGGGTGAGCTCATTGTGAAACCTGGCCCCACCTTATCATGCGAATTCCTGAGGTCAGATGGCCCAGGATGTGAGTGGGCGTTAAGGCGTTTGAAAGAGGAGTGAAAGAAGCATCTTTGTCCACTGTGAGCGACCATCTTTGAACAGAGGCGGGGGTTTACGACACCAACTCTCTGCCATCTATAATCCAGTTTTGAGATCCCTTCCCAGACGCCTTAACGCCCACTCACATCCTGGGCCATCTGACCTCAGGAATTCGCATGATAAGGTGGGGCCAGGTTTCACAATGAACACACCCGAAACTCTGGCTGATTGGGACCCACACCCAGTTTCACACCTTGGCTCAGGCGATTAGAGGATCATCAGGGGGTCCTTTTGTCCCTCTGTGGGGGGTCACTCCCACTAGGTTTATATCTGGGACTCTCCACCATTTGACCTTAGAACTGAAGAAGCTTCTCGGATGAGAGGTGAAACGTCTTCAAGCAACTTAAACCACCTTCTGATGCTCGGCTTCAACTCCAGCAGGCACTCTTGAAAAATGTAAATGTATATAAATATAAATCCTCTGTTCTTTGTCTTTTTTCTTCCTCAGCCTGGATGAGACAGTTGTAAATGGATTAGGTAGGAGTAAATGGATTAGGGTTAATTGCATGCTTTAGGATTAGCAAATAATCCATTATCATGGAAACTATTCTGATGAAGGAAAAGAGATCATATTTGTCATTTATCCTCCAGAATGTCTAACTGTGATTATAGCCTATGTACTGGTTCACTGGCTACAAATATCCTCTCTAATCTAGTTGAGGTACAGAATGTGCATGTTGAGGAGGAACGACGATCAGGGAGTAATTGTGATGCCTTTCTGCATACTCCTGTCATTACATTTCTATCACGTACTAAAAATGTGGGTTTTTTCTTGTTCTCTACATAACGTAATTACAAATTGACTGGGAGGAGATGAGGCAAATGACCTTCCTTTAGTGGTGCAAAATAGGTCCGCGTTTCACCATCTCCTTCTGTCAGGCAACTTATGTGCTCTCTGTTATGTCATTGTGGACAGTTAAAGGACAACAGGGCATCATTTAAATGAATAAATCACTCAGCCATAAAACTCATTACTGCATGCATGAGGACAGCATGTGTGTGAATGTGAACATGCTGTAAATGTGAGTTGCAGTGGTTTGGATCTTGACTCTGGATTCCTTCAAAGACTGGAATATGTTTTTAGACAAGGAAATAAGCAGCCTGGTGACCAGAGTTAAATTATGGAAATGATTTCCAAATCCTAATTTACATTGTGCTCAATTGATTCTGAATTTGCATGGAACGATAAACACGCTGAGTGTGGATAGATTCGCTCCAAATCAAAAAGTCACTGAGACACACTTAAACAGGCGTAAAATCAAAGGGATCAAAATTCACATTTTCTTTTAACATAATCATGCTGTCACTTTTAAAGTGCTACAACCATTTATCAAAAAGGTCATAAGAAGGGTTTACATGTCACACAAACAAAATTAAACGTGCTTTTAAATGTGAGACAATTCACTTCTGCTTCTCAGTAATTTGTCAGCACAAAAGAAAATGTGTTCTTTGGCTTCATTTGGGATGCACAGCTTTGAGTATCTTATAATGACAGGCTGGTTAGCTTGTATACGATTCTGAATATGGTGCTCTGTGGTTTGCCGTTTTCCCCAGCCAAACTTGTGTGCCAGCTCAAATAATGTCCACTCTGGTTGAATAACTCTGCATGAATAAGTCCAGCCTTTCAGGCTCGGGATGACTGATGTGTGTCTTTTTTATCCCCTTTTCCATTTCCATTTTGATTATTTAGCTAAAAGGTCTCTCAGTGTGCCCTGCAATAAGGCATATGAGCTAATAGATTAAAGAAGATTTAAGGCCATGCTTAGACAGACAACAGTCTTTGTGCTCCTGGCATCACTAAGCCAGGCAAGAATGCCACTGAACTCACTTCAACTTTAAAATAAAGGGCTACTTTGAATAAATAAAGTCCAATATCAGAAGGTTTCACAGTAGCAGGTACAGAAGTAAAAAAAGAGATTCACTTCAACCTCTGAAGACTTCAATGAATGAATGAATGAAGTATAATGTTTGTCAAGGTGAGGAGCAAATTAAACTGAGCACAGAAGGGGAATAGGGAGTGATGTGATTCAGCAGTGAAAGAGGGACCTCCCATTCTCTTATAAACACCCACACATCTTTGTTGGTCTAACAGTCAACACAGACTGAGATATCCAGCACACATACAGTTATTTCACAAGCACAGCGAGGCACTTTTTGTCATGGTCCTCTGGTCCAGCGGTCCACAACCCCCAGGCCACGGGCCGGCACTGGTCCGTGAGTCGTTTGGTACCAGGCTGCGAGAGTTGTGGCTCGGGTGTGAAATTTATGGCTTTAAGGGTTTTTATTGGTTTTTATCATTGTCGTTATTTTAAATCGTTTTTATCGCTAACTTGGTTTCCCTGGGTCGTTTCCTGTGTGTTATAAATAAATCTTCTTTTTTTTGGTACCGGTACTGTTTTTGTGTTGTTGTTGTATTTATCTGCGACACCTTGAAAATATTATCAGACATAAACTGGACCGTGTGCAAAAAAAGGTTGGGGACTGCTGCTCTAGTCCTCCCTGCTCACTCATCTCTTTCTCTCTCACTTTGGTTTTGCCCCACCCCCAGTGTGTGTGGGTGTGTCTTCACTAACCACACCTTGTGTTGCAGAGGTGGACTTTCCTCCTGCTCCCATCTGTCAACACCTGGACATGTTGATGGGTGTGACTGACCTGAGAGTGAGCGATTAAGTGAAAGGAGGAATTGATTCTGTTTGATGGGCGTTTCTACAAACTTGGCAGTTGTGGATCAGACAGCTTAAAGTTTTTGCTACTGCTAACCATCTGAAGTTTCCATTCTCTTTATTGCTAAATCATTCACTGTAAATAAACGCACTGGATGATTCAGTCTGCATACTGAATGCATTTTTAAAAAAAGCACAGACATAACAATTTTGATCAACAGTCCTGATTATAGCTGCTTTTTCTCCCTTCTACTGCTTTTCTCCATATACCCCATCTTTTTTATGCATTTCTCTCTGAGGCAGACATATAGATAAGAAAAAAAAAACAAAAATAGAAAATCATGAGTACCTACATACCTAGACAAAAATCAATAATATCTGAACAGACAATATCAACTGGCAATTTATCTGCGCTGCTGGGCAGTCATAAGATCATCGATAAAAATCAGACACAGAATATGTCTGAAAAGAGGAGCTGCAAAGGTTAGGTGAGTCATCGTGAGGTCTATATTACAGTGATGGAGCAGAAACTTTTCCTCAGTGTTGCTATGTATGAATTTACAGCTTCACAAAGGAGGAGAAGATAAACCCCTGTTACACCCCTGTGCAGGTTTCAGGATTTCTTTACACCAATATGACTCTCTCCTTTAAAGCTTTTTCACACTAATGCTGTGATAAGCTGGTAAATTCATTTGTTTAAGTGTGTTTAGGGGTTCAAAGTGTGGTGTAGTTGCACCAACACTGATTGACACAGAGGAAGTCAGACTGATGTGACTGTGTGGGAGGAGGCTTAAAGAGCAACCATCATGAGAGGGATGTACTGAAAAAGAAAAGAGGACAATCCAGAAGAAAGCGTTGATATAAAGAGAGAAAGAAAAATGTTAATAAACAAGTCAGTGAGGCTTTATAGTGTGCCAACAGAGTCACGTCAGACCAAGAGAGAGTCTGTCGGTGGAGGTTTATCGCTGTAACACTTGAGGGAGAGTGAGAAAAAGTGTTTGACAGTCAACGATCTGCTACCTTTATAGCACTTAAGAAAGGCAATAAGTCTGTGAGAGCAGGAGCAAAGAGCATAGTGCAGAGAAAAGTCAAAAATGTGGTTTGCTTTGACTAGAAGCTATAAGTATACGGAGAACAAGGGATATACTACACGACTGGTTTTGGATGGTATATGCTTTATATGATATTCCACCAAAAACATTGATCTTTGTAAATCAAACAAATTATTTGGGTTGGCATCACACCCGGTCTTCTCTCAACTTTCAGTCACTTCCTGTGATCCAACTTTTAAGGTCAGACCGTTGTTTCCTCTTTCCCCTGCTACTCTTCATCTAAAGAGCGTCTCTCTCGTCAGTCTTTGCTAACTTTGCCCTGCTGCCCATTGGGTGCTTTTCATTTGTTTCCACTAAATTTCTGTGGTTTTTATTAACATTACAAAGAATCTTCAGAAATCCCGTTCCTGTCTTCGAGCCATGTAGTCCTGCACTCTGAATACTGCATTTCTCACTCTTGATTTTTGTTTTCTCTCTTCCCTTCACAATTTCCATTCATGTATTTTCACTACCTTAAAATAGCAACGTTGCCCTGCTGCACACATTTTACGTTGTGCCTGAGGTTGCTAAGCTTCTATTTGGCATTCGCCCTTCATCTCCACTGCTAGCGTTGTCGCTGCCTGTGGTTGTTTGAGAAAAGAAACAACCTTGCAATCCGACTCACTGGCTCTCAGTGATTTCCTGAGACTGCATGATTGGGGTACAACCAGCTCATCAATCACCAAGCCTCAGTCAGAGACATTCCAGCTGTAAATATTAGGTGATTCAATATTACCATGCCCTCATTATCTGCTATTAGGCAAGGAGGGAACATGGAGATCCTGCCTCTGTGGCCTCCAAATCCTGTCTTAGTCTGAGATGAGGAAGTAATCACTCCAATACATCGTCTGAACATTTTCAATACAAGTGAGGGCAGCTAACCGCTAAACATTCACCATAATAAAAAGGAACACATAGTGGGTAAAGTAATTAAAGTTTTCCTAGTTGCTTTCAGCTGTTCCTACACCACTGTGAAAAGCTCCGTACGAAAAATCTACATTTGCAGGATCATCGATTTAGACTGAGGCTTGTCCTCGATTCTGTTTGTTATGCTTCACGTTCCAAACATAAGGATCTGTGGGATATCATGTAAACAGCAGTAAACATCTAAATCTGTGCAGTTTGAACTCTGTACCCCCCACAAAAAGTCACAGCCATCCTTAAAAAGAACCAAAAAACGTATCACAGAGATACCTGAGATACATGTTCTTTTAGTGTGCCAATCCAGTCACAATGTGCACCAAATGCTCCAGAGGTCAGTTACAGGATATGATAAACTCCTTGAAGATATGTAAAGCAGTGTTCAGCAAACAGCTCAAATCACATGATCTGAACTGGGGTACAAGGAGCTAAGAAACCGAATGCAGAAAAGAAATAGCTATAAAGATGATACACTAAAGACTTGTACCTGGTTGGGTAAACACTTGGAATAACTTGAAAGAAAATGTTAGACTTTTGCAACACAATCTAGCCTGCAGTCAAAACACACACACACACACACACACACACACACAGACACACACACACACGCACACACACACACAGACACACACACACACGCACACACAACATATTTAGAGGGTCATTTGTTGCTCTGTAATGAGCTGTAATGAACCGTTGCTTTCCGAATGGAGTGTTCCTCACTCATCAATATTCGTTGCAAATAGTGAGGCTTCTTCACCCGCTATACGTGGATGCTGTAGAAAGAAGGTTAATATCATTTCCTGCTGCACTTCTGCTCAGCTACTGCACCACGTCTTCCAAACTGATGTGTATAACGCTGACCCAGAGTTGTTTTTCAGTTTTGGCCTCAGTTTGAAAAAAGGATCTAACAGCAGAGGTTTGTGTTGATGCAGAGAATAGCTGCAGGATCAGGGCAGCATGGAGTCAGGGTTAGAGATTAATACTTTTACACACAAACATTACCCATTATCCTCTGAAACTACAGTGCACTTCCTTTCCAATAATATATCCACACATTTATGATTAGACCTTGAGAATTTATTGTTTATTTAATTGTATTATTATTTTTGGACATAGATCACAATAGGAAATTCGGTACTGGAAAGAGTGCAAAGCCATTTCCCTAGAACAGCAAAGTCAAGCAACAACTCATTCTCAAGCTAAAGCCAATCAAGTGTTCCAAGCAAAATACACTCATTCTCATTCATAGCGATCTTGCATGCATTCCTGGGCAGTGATTTTCTGCAGATTGCATACACACGTACAAAAGTGCCCTGTCTCCACTACAGCACAGCTCTAATTCCTAGTGCAATTACGTGGATTATAAAACACTTGCTTAAACACTAGGAGAAACGACTTTAAAGCATTGCGCGACTCATTAGATCAGCATTTAGTTGACAAAATTGACTGGGAAAACCTCGAGCAGGCAGACGAGTAAAAACTCCTCCACATTCTGCTTCTCGGAAGGCACATCCTGCCGTTTTGCAGCTTACCTGTTTTGCATGCAGATCTGCCTTAGAAGCCAAGTTAGGACTGGTACTTGGGGTCACAGGGGCGCTACGGCTACCCCCGACCAACATCGCGTGCACAGATGCCAGCCACCTCATGATGGTGCAGCACAAAGTTTTTGCCCTAGAAAAAGTGTCCAGCAGGTAATACGGCATTCAAGCAAAGAGGTGCATGGAGAAAACCGAGCTGAGAAATGTCCAACCACTGTGCTTTAAATTTACCAGTGGCATCAAAGACTGTGACGAGGGGTGTGACCACTACCTCACATTCAACCCATTCAGTCTTACTGATCCACACACACAGCATTACCCACTGACACAGATCCAACAGGAAAACAAGTACGCACTTACAGTGCATACAATGACACAAACACACACTAATCCAACATGTATGCATACAAATGGATGCTCATACACCCCTACCCCCCACGGCCCCTGTGCCACACAATCCTTCCCCCGCTACTCTTCTGCCATCTGTCACTTTCCCCATTTCCCCCTGTCCTCCAGACACATTAGCTTAGCTAGATACTGGCCTTCAACACTAACACACACACACACACACACACACACACACACACACACACACACACACACACACACACACACGCGCGCGCGCGCGGAGCTCCAGCTGGGTTCCATGGATCTATCAGATACAAACCAGCAATGGATTCCCAGCAGAATTATGGAGACAATTAATCCAGCAGCTGAGAGATTGTATACTGCAAACTTACACTCAGACACTTACAAACATATGGGGTTTGATTTCAAAATACCTAACGCCAGTTTTGGTATAAATCTTGCAATGTTAAATTGTTGCGCTTGTGTGTATGGCTACAGTACTGTGCAAAAGTCTTCAGCCCCCACTTCTCTATATTTTGCTCGGAAAATGTGCAGCAATGCATTGATATGTGAAAGCATAAATGGAAATGCAGCATCAAAACACAGTATTGAGATTCAAAGTCAATTATTAGTATGATAAATGGCCTGTATTTATATAGCGCTTCACTAGTCCCTAAGGACCCCAAAGCGCTTTACACATCCAGTCATCCACACATTCACACACTGGTGATGGCAGCTACATTGTAGCCACAGCTGCCCTGGGGCGCACTGACAGAGGCGAGGCTGCTGGACACTGGCGCCACCGACCCCTCTGACCACCACCAGTAGGCAATGGGTGAAGCATCTTGCCCAAGGACACAACGAACGAGACGGTCCGAGCCGGGGCTCGAACCGGCAACCTTCCGATTACAAGATGAACTCCCAACTCTTGAGCCACGATCTGATAACCTTTACTCTTCAACACAGCCTGAACTGCCCTAGGCAAGCTTTCTGGTAATTTCTTAAAGTAGTCTGTCTAAAGTAGTCCTGGCTCCCTGCAGGAGATTCAAGACCGTGATTCATTTCTTGTGTTAGATGCCTTTTTTATGCCTGAATGATTCACGTAGCTCAGGAAGTAAAGCAGGTCATCTACTAATGAGGAAGGTGGTGGTTTGATGCCTGGCAGCTGCCAAATACTAACACCAAGTTGCTCTCCAAGGCATTTGTTGGAGTGTGAAAGTTAGATAGAAAACACTTAGACATAGGGTGAAAAAAAAACATAAAGTGGAAGAATCTTTACAACAATGCTTTGTTATATAAAGCGCTTTGAGTGCTCAGGTGGAGTATGAAAGCGCTATATAAGAACCAGTCCAATTAACATAAAAAAAAACATTCCTCCAAAACACTGGACTGGAAATGAGTGATAAATTCCAAATTCAGCCAATAACCAAAGAGACTTCAAAAACACTGGAGAGCTGTTAATGAAGTCAACTTTTTTAAAAATGCAAAAAAAGTCTGGCTCATTAGAAGCAAGAAATGAGGAACGGTTCAAGACTTTTGCACAATACTGTAATTCCTAAGTAGCGCTTCATAGGCAAAAAAGAAGTTCAAACATTGGACACTGAACGTTGTACTGCTGCGTTACCAAGCCACCTGCTGAAACCTCAAAACAAAATGAAAAGCAAGAAAGTTGTGCCTTTGTTTCTTTTTGTTGACCCACTCTAATGTTTCCTGGTATGTCCTCCAAAAGTCAGCAGCTGGCAGAAAAATCTGAACATACCCCCTTTTTTGACCCTCAATGACTCAAGATGCTATTACGTTCCTTTGCTGCAGTAACACATGACATGACTGCATCTGTGATGAGGTCAAATGCCATAATGACCAAATATCCTTAAAGATAATTGTCATTTAAAACTTCACAAAAATCTTATTGTGTATGCAAAATATCCCGAAGAACCTGAAGAAACAAGGAGAATCCTTCTGTCTGACAGGTACTCGGTGCAAATGGAATACGTGTTTAGCCACCTGTGCTGAGTTTCTAAGTGTGGACTTATTTAAGTCCATATGACTGGGCCTATATCAAAACAACCACAGGATCCCATAAGTCCTTTTTTAAAAGAGGCAGTCCTATGGATGAGTACAGCAGTGCATACTAGATTTAACAAGAAGATAATCCCCCAGAGGGCTTTAGAAAGCGGCTGGACAGTAGCATTCCTAAAAACTCCCCCCAGATAAAACATAGAGGGGAAAGTGTGTGACTGTTTGTAACCAACTGTAGATGTGTATTAGTGTGTGCGTCCTGCTCAGGCTCGTGGCCGAGCTGGGAGAAACATGGCCATATGTGGTGACCAGGCAGCCGTCTCTGCTGGTCTCTGTGTGACTCTGGTGAGGATATGGCCAAAGCTTTGACTTAATTCATGTCTTAATCCCCTGTCTCAGCGTGGCATTGCACATGGCACGGTGTTGCTGGGGTGTGACGGAAACACTGCAATTGACTGCGCCTTCAAGTCTAAACTGTCATTTCAACAAAAGCGAGGATTGTGAAAGAGGAAGGAGAATTAATACATCGAAACAAACAAAGAGATCTGAAGTGACAAGCATAACCTACTTCTGAAGGCTGGTGTATCATGACTATATATGTGTACATGCATCTTTGTGTGTGTGTGTGCAAGAGTATGTGTGTGCATTTGTGTGTTTATGTGTCTATCTCCTAACAAGGAATTGCCTTTGGGGAGAGAGCTCTGTCTAATCTCAGACTATGAGACATTTTCAGTAACAAACACTGAATCATGCAAAACATGTCACCGAGCCAGAAAGCAGGCTCATGTGATGTGCTCAGCTTTCATGCTTTAATGCATAATGAAACTTCCCTGTCACTCTAATGAGTTCAACATTATAGAGGAAAGGTTACAATTAAACCTCAAATAAAAAAAAATCCAACAACAGCTCTGACACGAACACAGCTGGAGGCAGAGTGACATGTCAAGTGATGAGCTTGGTTTGGTGGATGGCAGACACGGGAAATAAAAATAGGTTCAGTGTCAGTTTGATGTAGTATAAAAATGAAAGGAGACCAGAGAGAAAGAGCCCATGTTGCACATTTGTAAGAGTTAGGGGGCAAAAATTACAGCAAATGACACACTGATGATTAAATGTTTTTTAACCGAGCTGAAAAATGAAACCAGAACTGGTAGAAACTGCAGTTTCTCCAGGTGCCACTTGAGGCTGACTCCAAATGGCTGTATGCTAGCTGCTAAATGTCAGTCCGCTACGCTTTCATCTTCTAATTTCTATTATTAAAAGAATCGCAGCTGTTTACTGAATGTGCTGGAGCATTTTTACAGATTACGTGAGTAATATTATAACTTCATACGTGGTAAGTTTATTTTGTGCTTCGGTTTTGGTGAGTGCAATGCTATAGCTTACCGCCAGTATACTTTGTCTGTGCACTGCACCTGTACAGTTTATGAATATAGCTTGCTAACGAGGCTTGCTAGTGTTAGCTCACCAATTACCGCTTCACCATTCCATATAAGGTCACTTTTGGCAAAAAAAACCCCACACACATATTAAAGTTCAAAAGCAGAGGTCTACCACCATCCTATGGTTCAAGCACATGATAGTACTCTAGCAGAAAAATCTGAAATGAACTTGGTTGATCAGGCACCATTTGGAAAAAGTCTTGCAACGTTTTTTTCTTTAATTGTCAACTCCAGTTCTACACTGCGGTCATTGAGTCTGTCCTGTGCTCCTCCATCACAGTCTGGTATGGAGCAGCCACTAAACAGGACAGAAACAGACTGCAGCGGACTGTACGGGCAGCAGAAAGGATCATCGGTGCCCCCCTGCCCTCCATCCAGGATCTGTTCCTCTCAAGGACCAGGAAACGGGCAGGGAAAATCATCACAGACCCCTCACACCCTGGACACAGACTTTTTGATCTGCTGCCCTCTGGCAGACGGTACAGAAGCCTGCAGACCAGGACCACCCGACACAGGAACAGTTTCTTTCCCCTCGCCATCTCCCTTCTTAACAGTTGACCTGTCACACTGCTCCCACTGCCAGACTGCAACTGCACCTTATGTACATTCTGTAGTATTCATTCCACCTCATTTCATTTCTGTATTTTATGTATATAAGTTTAGATTAGTTATTTATAGTTGGTTTACACAGCTTTGTTTGTATGTGTATGTATGTGTAAGTGTATATATAGACACGTGTGTGTGTGTGTGTGTGTGTGTGTGTGTGTGTGTGTGTGTGTGTGGGGTGTGTGTGGTGGTGGTGTGTGTGTGTGTGTGATTTACATTGCTGTGCTTGAGAGCCACCATCTACCGGAACCAAATTCCTTGTATGTGTCTGCACATATACTTGGCCAATAAACACTATTCTGATTCTGAAAAGTCAGCAGAAAATCAACTACAACTGCAAACACTGTCATTTGGCTAATTTTCCAGTGTTATACGTAGCCAAGTCTAAATCAACATCGTGTTAAAATAGAAAAGATTTTTCTTCTTAAAATGCTGCAAGTCAGGGTCAAAGAATCTCCCTCTTTGCCTATTGTGAGATGGCACAGTGATAACAGAAGGCAATCAATGCGGCAACTGGACATGCAACATGACAAAAGCAATGGGGACACATTCCTCGTGCTCGCAATTGATATTATATAAGAACAGCCGAGGAGACGTGCTGCAATTCAAAATTGAAATCAAAGTTCTACTTAGACTTATCTGAAGAGCTGATTCTATATGCTTTCCAAATCAAAGAAGCTTCGGTTCCTAAAAATGAACAGCCTGCAGCTAAATTCTTTCTATAACAGACCCAAAACCACATTTCATCTTTACAAAAACACATTATCAACCACCACAAAGTTGGACTACAGAACAGAAAGCCACATCTTTGGTCCAAACTTATAAACATCAAACTTCAGTGTAAACCACACTCCCTGCCACAACAGAGGTTGGAAAAGGAAATGATACTATGGTAAGTGCAGATGCAAACAACAAAAAATTAACTGTACTCTTACTGTTTTGGTCACACTGGCCTTTAATGTGTTGCCAATGAAGCAAATTTTAATTGACTTGAGAGAGAACGAGGCAGAGAGAGAAGTGGGAGGGATAAAAGGTGGAGTAACAAACATTTGAACAGCAAGCGTTGGAAGTCTTCCACATCCCTTCCTGCTCCTACATCCCTCCCACGTTTTTAGCACTCGGTCCATGCTGAAATGCCCCAGTTGATATGACTCCTTTCATCCAGCTCCAAGCGACCCAGGAGAAAATCAAAAGGGCTGTAAATGTCTCAGCGTGCGAATGGCATTAAAACCAATTCCCTGAAGACAGAAAAGGGCTTTTCCAAAGCGCCCAACTCCACTTTAGGACACTACATCACTGCATGGGGTAGCAGTTGTCATCTGACTGCATCTCAGTATCCATCTTACTAAAAGTGTGATTTAAAAGCTTTTGTCTGATACAAAACTTTTTTAAAACACTACCAAAACTACCAAAAAGTAACAATGATTCAGCTACATTTGTACTGGACATCTGGATATTTGCCTTTACCGTTCCAGCCCTTTACATTTTATCCATCTATTCCTCCAACAGGGATCAAAAATCACACATATCTAAACACTATTTTTTTTCTTTTTCTTCTTTTTGATTGTCAGTTATATCAAAGTTAGTAAATCCCAGAGGATGCTGTGATGTAGAGCTGTATTACTCTGCATCCATGCCCCGTCTCTCTTCTTGTGAGGTCCCTGTTTCCTTGTCCTTGTTTCCTTTGTTGTGGCTGCTTTTGCTGTTAATGTATTGTGGTACGGTCACACTGCTGTGTTAGTACGATACATAACTTAAAACTATGCCGTGACATAATAAACTTTGAAGCAAACTGAAAAGGCTGCATAGGAATAAACTGTGTTAAACGCTGTTGTGAGGCATTGTAAAACCATCAAACTCCCACTCTGGGTCCGTCAGTGATTTCAAGGAGATGCTGAGCCAGTTACACCTATGAAGGGTAAATCAAGCGTGCCACCTCAATTAAAGTGCACACGGTCACAGTGTCCACATGTTTACAGTGTATATTTACGGCTAAAATGGGGTAATAAACAACCCTCGTCTTACTGAGCAGCGTGACAGGCTGACAGTAACGCAGCACAGGTGGGATTAATTCAAGAATGACATAGAGTGGGGTCAGGAGGGGACACTGCTGCACATAAATATTGATATCGTGAAATCAAAGGCTCTAACTTTAAAAAAGAAAGTGACCTTACTGAGACAACTTCATTTATAGTGAGAATACTGGTGTAGCTGCAGTGCAGTACAGCTTGGCTGGAGTTTTGGAAGGCCTCTCTTATCCTCTGCCAACGGATCCAGGGGCCAGAGGGGACTTGAGACATTTTTGGAGGGTTTTTTCCCCCTACCAGCAGCTTTTTTGGAATGAGGCAGATGTAAACAATTACTGAGCAAAACGCTCATGATGGGAAGGAAACAGACGAGGGATTAGCTGGGTTTCATCCCCAGTTTTGGTATTATTTGATGCACAGGCAAAAGCCCTTTTTGTTTTTTGTTGTTCTTTTCAGCAAGAGGGAACGGACTAACTTCATACAGTCTCTTCGGTGATGGAGGACTGCAGGAAGTGGCTCAGTCAGAGCAGAACAGACAGAATCAGTGGTTTCGCTTCACCCGCGGGATTGCGTCAAAGAGAACTGAGAACTTCAGTGAGAATATTGTGGATGGAAAACTGGGAATTTAAAGAAAAATACAGAACTCCAAAGACAGGTCTGCTAATGTGATTCAATATTTGATGTGACAAACTAAAAAAGCAGGAGAGGGGAGAGAGAAACATGTTCTGTAGAGTTGTGACCTTCTGTGATGAATATTTTAATAACCTCGAAATATCCATAATATTCATAAAATTCATTTAGCGTTACACCTTTAGGATCAGGCCTGTTTCCAGCAGGTTGCCAGTTAAACTAACAAAACAGTGTGGTTGTACATAGGAGCTCACTGTTTTTATACTCTTGGTCAACATTCCCTGAATAGACAGATGTTATAAAAATACAAAAAAACACTGATTTCTTTCATCTCCTTAAGTGGTTGCTGAGCGCAACGCGCGCTCGGAATAGATTTTGGGTAACGACTCCCCACGCTGCCTGAATAATTCATCTCAACTTGCTTTAGCATCAGGCTGGGAAGTTTCTGCCAAAAATAAAATCTCTAGTAAACATGAGCTCTCTCATATGTGTGTGCTTAAAAAAAGAGAATAAGAGACCATTACAGGGTAGAACTGCTGCCTGGCATTTTGGCTGCCCGATGCCTAGTTTATGGCACGAAGGAGGTCACAAGGTACATCAGTGGAGAGGAGGCATTTCAAGTGTGCTCCTGAAATGGCCCAGCAATGTAGTTTTTGTACTCTAGGCATGACGTGACAGGGGTTTCAAATGTTTTAAAGAGATCAATGGAAAAAGACAGAATCAACAGCATTTACTTTTTTTTTAAAAAATCGTTTATTTTATTTTATTTTCACTTGCTAAATACGGGACAGACTTGACTGGGGAAAAGAAAGAGGGAAAGAAAAACAGCAGAGAAGAGGGACGGGGATAAAGGGCAAAAACCAAAAACCAACAAAATAAGCAGACAAAAAATACAAATATCAAGCACCTGGATCACCTGTTGAGAAAGAAAAAAGAGAAAACAAGCAGAAGAAAAAGAGAGCAACATAATAAACAACATCATGATGATCTATGGGAATATGACAGTAAATACTAAATGTTAAACATTATTGTGCAGCACATAAGATCGACAGCGCACAGTGTGCTTTGAGGTAGGAGCCAAAAAGGGTGTAGTTTGTGTGAGAGCACCCGTGTGTACACCTGTGAGCATGGACGCGCTTGTTTTTAAAAGGTTCCTTCCTGTAATGATCTGTTAGAGGGTGTGGGGGGGCCACAGCCCCGTCCTCCAGGGCATGAAGCAGGTATGGAGGAGATCAAGACTCCAGACTTCCAGAGGCCCCCAGAATACAAGAGACCAAGGAAGACCAACAGAGGGGCAGCCGCGCCACTGTCCCAGAAAGAGCTGAGGAGAGTCCCAGATGAGGGCTCACTCAGCAGCCGCGGAGCAGAAGCCAGGGGGAGTTGCAGTGAGCTCCACCGGCAGCCAGCTGTGCCTGAGTGACCGAGCCCCAGGAAGAGAGGCCGAGATGTCCCCAGAGAGGTGGCGTCTGATACCCGACCTGACATATGGACACAGACATACACAGATACAAACATCCATTCCCACCCTCATGCTCTCATGTGCAATTACTCAACACTCACCCAACGTGGAGACAGACATAAAGAGACGCTGTACACACGATCACACTCCCCAAGCGTACTCTAAGCCCCAGGTCTAGGTACCCTTGCCCCTGCAGGGTGAAACTGCACCCAGACCCAGGTAGTGTGTCCCTTTGTCAGCATTTACAAAAATGCAGAGGATACCGTCGGCTGTGTGCGCTCACATGTGGAGATGCAGAAACTCAGAAAGAATCAACAGAGAGCAATGACGTGCCAAACCATCAGACGTACAACACTACTACATTGTTTCGCTGCCAAATGGACCAGAGCCACGTGTCTGTTTACCACTCCTAATGCTTTGACAGTAAATCCCCACTGATTGTGAAGACAATATCTTGTCAAACAAGTCTGTCTTCTTGTTGTATTGCAGAAACTGCAAAAGATGCATTGTGAAACTCATGTGGAATCTGACACTACGTACAGCTATGAAACTGCTTCCTCTGTGATAAGAGT
Organism: Haplochromis burtoni; assembly: GCF_018398535.1. NCBI lineage: Eukaryota > Metazoa > Chordata > Actinopteri > Cichliformes > Cichlidae > Haplochromis > Haplochromis burtoni. The sequence continues at coordinate 345,614 of NW_024582746.1, forward strand.
GGGAAAGTTAAGGTTAAAAGTTCACATCACTTATCTGAAGATCAATGTTAGGTGCTAACATTGATCTTAGTGATATAAACTATTTTGCTGCTCCTGTAAATATGTTTCTGTTCCTCTGGTGTAATGGCTCGATCACATTAAAGTAAGGCAGGTGACTGAATTTCCCAAGCGGATCAAGGGGACAAACAAGAGGGACAAGCTCTTACAACCTCAGTCTGAGCTTCACACACACACAGTCGTAATTTAAGAGAGAACAGGGCAATGACAGAGTCACCACGTCTGTTACTGTGTGTGCATGTGTGCACATATTTTTGTTTTTTAAAACAAAGATTTAATCAAGTCAGGGTTCCTGAATCTGTCGCTGACGCTTTCTGCTGTTGATATCACCACAACATCAGAGTTATATTATTCTTACTCAAAACATCATTTCTGTTTCCATTGCCGACATGAGGAACAAAATCCTTGCCACTTAATTAGAGGGGTGAGCCTACACTTACGCATGGTGTCTCTGAAATGTTCGGGCAGCTCGGAGCGCCGCATGGCTGCCAATCAGTAATGAAGAACAAAAGCAGCACATCTGCTGTGGCTTTGGTAGGAGAGCACCGAGAAAGGCCTCAACGCAAACTCCAAACTTTTATAACGACTGTAAAAATGACTGAACTTTGTGCTGGGATTAAAAAAAACAAGACAAAAGAAAAATCATAATAATAATCTGGGTAAACAAAATCTGCTTGCTGTACAGAAACCGGTGGAAAGTCGAGGCAGCTTGAGGACAACTATCAATAGGACTAATTGACGTAACCTAGAGCTCATAACTCTTCCCACTGGGGAAACTGGACGCTGTCATTATAGCTGCAGCTCTGGAGAGGAGGAAAACAGGCAAAGTAGACAAAAGTCTTGGCTTTTTTAAACCCCAACGTTTCAAGCAGATATCAAAAGATGAGCCAGTCCAAAGAATTACAAATACTAAAAACATTTTACTCGAGATGTGGGTTTGGGAAGAAGAGTTGAAAACCCAACTAGGCAGTTTATAGTGAAACTATAAACTAGAGCCATCAGGGTGCAATAACTGAGAAATCTGCAGTCATAAGCTCAACAGACATGAACAACATCTCTCAAGAACACTGTTGTAGTCTCTTTTCCAACATTTTACTTTTTCTAGTGACACAATGTCAAATTTTAATTGCAGAGCGCAGCATCGAAGTCAATTCTGGTATCCTAGCACTGCTGGGGAAGCCTTCCAACTGTGGGCGGCAGGCGTCAACTCAACACTGTAGTTTAGGGCTGCTGATTGGAACACGATTAAAGTACAATTTGCAGGGGAAACAGGAAAGCTCCATCCATCACAACCCGATGAAGACATTCAGAGGAAACACGTGGCCAGTGTGCACTTTTCACATAATATGCAACACACGCCTTCAGCTGTCCATATTTTGCTTTATGATGTGGTGACAAAGCTTAGAGCATCATCCTTTGAAAATTAAAAAAGAAAAAAAGGAAATTTGCTCACGTGTTATGGCCTTATTTATGAGTATGATGGTATCCTCAGTGTTATCAAGGCCACAAAGTATGCAGTGATTTCCTTTGTTATCGTGTATTGATTATAAATTACTAGAAAAGTATCAATTATTGTGTACTGTGGGATTTATCGTCACAGATGGAACTAATCTGTGACCAGACCGTTTGGTTCAGAATAACTAGTGTATAAAAAAGGTTAGTGCATGCCACAGCCAGTAGGTTTAAGCAGTTATGTGTGACCAAAGAATTTGTTGCATCATATTAAAGTTAGGTTTTAGTAATTTGCCAAACAACAACGTTTGGCAGTCGAAAGGCACACGCAGCCTCGCTGGGAAAGCTACCGCCACCCAAAAAGCTCTTCTTGCTAAGACGGGGCACGAGGTGAAGGGTTTTGGTTTGGCTATGGCAAAACAGAGAACTGCAAAGCAGAAATGAATCGCGACACACAGCTGCCTCCATGCTCATGCTGCATTAAGAGAACAACAGGCCTATCCTAGCCCTAAGCAGTGACATGTCTCCTCTCATCCCTCCTTAAAATGGCTTATTGAAGACAATTCTTCCTCAGAATGATATGCTAATGCTGCATCCGGCTGAGCTGTTTATGTTATCGGGTGTCACTAACTCCAGGTTATATGCTTCTGCAAGCTATGCACAAAGCTCCAAAACAGGATCTTGGGAATCTGAGAGGACTGTGGAGACTTTTAACCATGACCATTACCATGACAATAGTCAAGACACAATTCCTAGAAAACAAAAGAAAGTGAAAAAGAAAAAGCTTAGCACTGTTGTCTCACTGTAAGAAGGTCCCGAGTTTGAATCAGAGTTTGCATGTTCTTCCCACGTGTGGATGAGTTCTCTCGCAGTACTTTAGCTTCCTCCCACAGTGCAAAGACATGCATGAGGTTAGGTTTATTCTTGACTCTAAATAGGTGTGGCCATAGGTGTGAATATGAGTATCATGTCTCTATGTGTTAGCCCTGCAACAGATTGGTAACCTGTCCAAGGTGTCACTTGCTCCTCACCTAATGAAAGCTGGGATAGGCACTCCTGTGACCTTAATTGAGTAAGTGGATGGAAGGCAAATTTAGGAAAAAAAGAGACATTATTACAGTGAAAATGAAACAAAAACAGTCTTAAAGATGTCTAACAACAAAGTGGAGAGAATGGACTGGGATTCAATTTCATTTTTGCAAACATATATTTCAGATGTATTTAAAGACGATATGGATGCTTGGAAGGTTTCTTCAAAGAACAGTGATATCGTTAGAAAATCTTAAGGCAACTATTTGGTTTCTTGTGAATTTTCTGATGGCGCTATGATGCAATGACAACCAGTCATGTTTACCCAGTTTTGCATTTTAAGTCAAATAATGAATGTATGAATCAATAAAACATTGCAAATTTTAGCAGAGTAAAAAGTGGTCTTAGACAGGACTAGGTACTTCATCCTGTCCTCCAGCCTTGACATCCAACCTTCAGCATATGATTCATAAATTCTCATATTCAGTCTCAAAAAAATCTACACAACAGCTTTTGTCTGTACCTGAGAGGCAGCTTACCTAACTTTCCTCCTCTTAAACTCTTTCTAATACGTACAGTAAACAAGTTTAATAATTCAATAGTTATAGCTGCAATCCCAAGAAGAAAACATTCTCGCTGGGCTGTGGAGCAGGAAGAAGGAATAAGTCATTAAGTCATTGATGCTGTGATATTGGCAGGAATCACCTGAGCTGGATTTTTGATGGAAAGGAGATTTTCTAATATTCGTCTCAGGATTTTCTTTTAAAAACACCTTCTTGTCTGAAAGGGCTGAAATAATTATCTATGTTTTGTTTAGTATTTACATATAAATATGCAAACTGAGGATTGACAAATTGAATTGCCCTGAAACATTCCTTGTTAATGCCAGAGATCAGAGGAGAATAGGCAGACTTGAGCCAGACTGCACTGTATTGCGAAGAGTTGTTTCTGAATGTGCAGCACTTCAAACCTTGAAGTAGATGGCATACAGCAGCAGAAGACCGCACTGGGTGTCACACATGTCAGATAAGAACATGAAAATGAGGTTCAAATTTTCAAGCTTGGACAACTGAAGAAAAAAGCTTGTCTCGTCTACATAATATAGAACAAGCTAATAAAAAACACTTAAGCACAGCCCTAGACGGCAGATAAGACACTGAACGGATCAGCTGGCCTTTTCTCTTGAATGTTCTACAGTGCCAAGAAATCGACAACCAATTTGCCAGATCCATTCAGTGTCATGGTTCTGGGTCATTTTGACCCAGCATTTTGAGTTTCTAGTATGTTGATTTCATTTTGTATTATGGTTTATTATTTAACGTTCATTTTGTCGTCCTGAGTCTGTTCTCTGTTAGTTTCTTGTACATTTAGGCTGCGCGTGTGTCTTTGTCCTCTGTATCCCCCTCTGTGTGTCTGTGTTTATGTGTGTTTGTGTGAGTCCTTGTGTCTTGTTCTGTTCCCATGTTCCCCTCTGTTGATCACGTTTATCTACGTTTCCCCAAACTGTCATGTCTCTCCTCTCACTCTCTTGTCTCTCTCAGTTCGTTGCTCTCTCGCTCTCTCCACCTTGTTATCTCATCCTGTTATCTTCTGAATCCATCTCATTTTCCTGAGTGTTCTTTCCTCTCAGTTCCTATATGCTATGTTGTGAGTTAGTCTGTGTCTTAGTGTTTCCTGTTTTATTTTGACAGTCTTACGTTACATGTTCAACGTGTTTAGTTTCGCTTCTTTTGTCTCGTTGTGTCTAATTTGCCTCAGCTGGGTTCCCCATGTGTTTCCTGTTCCCTCGTCATTCCTGGTGTATTTAAACCCTCTGTTTCCATCTGTCCATTGTTACCATCTTCCTCAATCGCTCATGGCTGTGTGTCTCCCTGTGTATTTAGTAATTTTAGTTTGTGTTATCTCTGGTCCAGCAATAAAGCTGATTTCTGAGTGAATTCTCACCTCTGTGAGTCTGCGTTTGGGTCCTATTCCTGCTTGCATCACATGGCTATTCATGATATTCAGTGTTTATAGCACAACCCAAATGCTGGAATAACGATCAAAGGCCACCTGATGGACAGATTCAGGTTGAGGTGCTTGCCTGGGTTCCTGCCTTACCCACTCTTTTTTCAATATTAATAGATAGTATGTATAGCAAGGGTATATATGTCCAGTAGTTTTGACTAATGATTGTAAAAAGGACATAATGAGGACTGATCATCCAAAGACATTTCAGTGACTGGATTTAGCAGAACAAATACACTCCATGGAAAAACTGACTGCTCCATTAAAGACTGCTGGTGGCACTCATGGTAAACGGTAAATGGACTTCTCCAAAAGTTGATTCTGTTCATCTGGACGTAGCGTTTTGTGGGAGGAACGTTTCGTCACTTATCCAAGTGACTTCTTCAGTCTCAGCTGACTGCAGGTTTCAATCTTATAAACAGTACATTTGCATAATGACTGAAACCAGCCCACTGAAGGAACAATGGGCTGGGAGGTCAGTTCCTTAATCTTAATTATGCAAATTCTCATGACCATTGATCAACAACCACTGACCAAAACCCACTGATCAAAGACCATGAGTACCATTCACAGAGAGTTGGGGAATGTCTGCAATCACAGCATGTAAGATGGCGAAAGATGTACCCTTAGGCCCCCTCCTCGATTCAGAGATGGTCTTTCCCTTTTCACGTAAATGGCCTCCTTGACTCTGCGCTCAAACCAGCGTTCCTCCCTGTCCAGGATGTGAACATCCTCATCCTTGAAAGAGTGTCCACTGGCCTGTAGGTGTAAATAGACTGCAGAGTCCTGGCCTGACGAGGCGGCTCTTCTGTGTTGTGCCATCCACTTTGCCAGAGGTTGTTTGGCTTCCCCGATGTATAAATCCTGGCAATCCTCCTGCACTTACCAGCGTACACTATGTTACTCTGTTTGTGTCGGGGGACCCGATCCTTGGGGTGGACCAGTTTTTGGCGCAGCGTGTTTTGGGGTTTAAAAGCCACAGAGACCCGGTGTTTAGAAAAAATGCATCTCAAGTGCTCCGATACTCCTGACACATATGGGATCACTACAGGTTTTTGCTTAGGCAGCGGTTGTCCTTCTCTCCTGGATCGGCTGGAGCTTTCTTTAGGTGCCTTTCCAGCTTTGACAAAAGTCCAGCTGGGATAACCACATTTACTCAGGGCCTTCTTGATGTGCCGTTCTTCTGCCTCCCTGGCTGCTGTGTCAGTGGGGATGGTGTTCGCTGTGTGTTGTAGCGTTATGTATTTTCGGTAAACCATACAGACTTGGTGTAGACTACGCTGGGTATAGCCGGTGGTATGAGGTCCGGTCAATAGCCTTGTCTTGTTCTAACTGCTTCAGATAGTCTTTCTTCCTGTAGCCACTTCCTGGGTCTCGTTTCAGGGGCTCATAAGTATTTTCATCACTGAGTAGTGACAAAATTTTGGTCAGTGGTTGTTGATCAATGGTCATGAGAATTTGCATAATTAAGATTAAGGAACTGACCTCCCAGCCCTTTGTTCCTTCAGTGGGCAGGTTTCAGTCATTATGCAAATGTCCTGTTTATAAGATTGGAAACCTGCAGTCAGCTGAGACTGAAGAAGTCACCTGGATGAGTGACGAAACATTTCTCCAACTGAAAACGCTACGTCCAGATGAACAGAATCAACTTTTGGAGATTTACCTTCCTGGATGATTGAGAATGCATCAAGACGGTAAATGGACTTCTTCTTGTATAGCCCTTTGTATGATGGCCCTGGAAGGTCAAATTTTTGTGCTTTAATCGCCATCTGTTGTATTTTGTCTACTTTTGCAGCATTTTTCTGGTGTTTTCTGAAGTTGAGGTGTGTTTAACCTTTTAAGGCCACTGTACTTCCTACTCAAAGTGCTTTATACACCATGCCTCGTTTACCCATTCACACCCATTAAAACACCTTTTCTATATAACGTTCACACTGGTGAGCACATCAGGAGCATCTTGAGTTCCAGTATCTTGCCCAAGGATACTTAGACATGCAGACTGGAGCACTCTGGGATTAAACCAAAAACCGACTGATTAGTAGGTGACCTGCTCTACCTCCTGAACTACAGCTACTCCCAAATACCGTGGAAAACAATGGGCCAAATACCAAAAGTCAAAACATGACTGAAAGCATTATGTTACTACTGTGTTTGTTTACTGTGTTGTAAATGCTATCTTCTATTTTTGTTATTCTCTGCACTTCCTTCTTCTGTTGCATGTTCTCTTGTCAAAGGAAAAATGTGTCTGTGTGTTTAGATGTGACTGAGTATAGTGAATATGTCCTCACCACCCCTTGCAGCACTAACTCATCTGAGTGGGACTTAAGAATTTGCTACCGCTTGCTACTTACTGAGATTCAGTGTTTGCTTTTTGGTTTGTATTACCATCTGCACAGTTTGTTTTACCCAGCTGCCCACACGTTTCAACATCCACACAGTTATTTATTAAGACTGGGAAAAAAAATAGCAAATGCTGACTCCTAGGTGGCTTTAAAATGGACCATGTGGGCTTCCTTTGTAGAAATCACACACACACACACACACACACACACACACACACACACACACACACACACACACACACACACACACACACACACACAAAATACTTATCCTCCACACCCAAACAGTACCTCAGCAACACACAAACAAAGATGGAAAAGCCATCTGGGAGCCTAAATGTTTACAATTCTCTTTTGGCTGCTGGCTGTCTGACACAAGGCGAGAGGCCTCCGCTCCGTCCGGTGAAGAACAATTTACATCTGCCCGCTTCCCCTCTGGCTTCTGCCGCTTCTTTTGTCAGTGCCTTGCCTTGAGAAGCCTTGCAGTTTTTATCTGTGGTTTGTCACCAGCTCATTTTGCGGCTGCAGGTCAGTGGGCTGCTTTGCTAATCAGCTGTTTGGATGCAGCTGGCTACAGTCTTAATGAAGGGCTGTAAAAATGTCAACAAAACCCTGACCAGAGTGCTTCCTGTTGTAGGAAAAGGCTGACCTGAAGAAAAAAACAAGAATTGCCCTATGAGTAATGAACCCCAAAAAATTATATTCAGTTTCCCCTGAATTCAAGATTCAGGTTGCTTTCTTGGTAAAAAACAAAAAACAAAACACTTAACTGAACTACTAAATAGAACAATATAGAAGTCAAAGAGAGCTATTTCACTAAAAAGCAAACTGTGTGAGTTGCTCATTCTCTAAAACATGCCAGTGCATGTCTATGTTATGTAACAATATTTCCAAGTAATTATTTTTAAGTGTTAAATGGCGTATTGGGAGTGACAAGAAAAAGGATCCTACACCTTATCATTCAACCAATTATTAAAATGTTTTTTGGAAGAAAAATAAATCACAGTGAAAAGAAAAATAAAAGAAATTTGAGGGAGTGAGAACAGAAATTAGTGCAAAAACAATGGAACATAGTCATTTTTATATTTCATCAATAGCCTTTCTTTTGTTTTCTCTCGTTAACCAAACTGACTGCATATGTTCAATCAGAGTAAATTAGCTGCCAAGTGGTATAGCTTACAGAGTAGTTTACATGAAAAGCTGACTTCTATATGCCTTCAGCTATAGACTTTATATGTTTTGAACATAAAGGGTGAAAACAAGGAATGATAAAGACATGTATGTAAAGAGGCCTAACAACGATAAACTGCATCATGCTTGCAGAACTTGCAGGAACCTGTGTTTCTTTTTTGTTTTTTAATGGGCCCAGGTTGGGATCACAGAGAGGCTCAGCGAGGCAAAAAGGTATAAATAAGCTAATCTCGTAAAACAAGCTGCCAAAAAGGCTTTAAGCAATTAAATGTGTTATGGTGGCTGGTAGGGTGATTTTACCGTTTAATTGATTCTTGTGTAGCTGATTTTTAATAAGGGTTGATCAGAGTTTGATGTTGGCAGGTCACTGATGATGTCCAGCAGGTCTCTGACCATGTGAAGGCCTGTGAAGCCTGTGATCCTGAGCTCAGAGTCAAACTGTCACATGAATGGATAAGGGAGATGAAGGAGAACCAGGAGCTGGCAGCTTCAGCCAGAGCTCAGATTGGTTTAAAGAAGAGCTGACAGAAAACTGTAGATGACCACTAACTAAAATAATTAAACAATGATGTTCAATTTCAATTCAATGTTATTTATACAAGACCAAATCACAACAAGGTGCTTTATATTGTAAGGTAGACCCTACAATAATGCATACAGACAAAACCCAACAATCATATGACCCCTATGAGCAAGCACTTTGGTGACAGTGGGAAGGAAAAACTCCCTTTTAACAGGAAGAAACCTCCGGAAGAACCAGGCAAAGTCAATTCTTTTTTCTGGTACTCTGTACATCTACACATTCAAGTGGTGCATTTTTGCTATTAAAAAACTCAATTGGCTTGTGAAGAACAAAATCAAGGCTTGGCTTTAGATTTTCACACCTGGAGTGGGTGTGAAGTTGATTTGACTGTGGTTTTAAACAGAGCTTAAGAGTATTTCTTTCTGTTTATTTATGCTCAAATATACAAACAAATAAGGTGATTTAGTTAGCCTGAAAACTTTGATCCACCCATTTTTCTCAGAGTATGAAGGTACACTCTACACAATTTCATTAAAGCTTTTGTAAAAACTCAAAAATGAAATAAAGTGAAATAGAGTAACAAAATCAGCTGAATCTGAGGGGGTCAGATGGGAAACTGGAAATTATTTGACGGATTTTATATCTATATATATGCATTGTATATTTTCTGCTGCTTATCTGGGTTCAGGTCAGCAGTCTGGGGGCAGCAGTCCAAGCAGAGAAGCCCAGACTTTCCTCACCTCTTCAGAGCCACTTCTTCCAGCTCATCTGGGGGGACACCAGGAGTTGCTCCCAAGCCACCCAAGAGATATAATCTCTCAAGCAGAGAGTCTCTGCATCTTTCAAGCTGGAGAGATGACATTATGTGAAAACCCTATTTTCATAACATCTGTTTTTTGTTTTTGTTTTTTAAAGAGGATAGGTTTGCTTGCATCTGAAACAGCACAGCTACCCATAAGCCTCCAAAAACTGAGGCTGAGATTCTTGACACAGAATCGCTTAAAGCTAAAGGCTGTTACCGAAGCTCCATCAGTCTTAAAGGAAAACAAATCAGACTTATAAGGCATTGGTTTTAGGGGCCACAAACACTTTGGGAAATATGTAGTTGAATGCATATTAACAGATATCTGACTTACACAAAAAAAAACAATTTTGATATATTCAAACAGGCCGATTACAGACATGTACAAAACCTGTAAAATAAACGTACTGTTTACTGTAGACAGGTAAACAAAGGTATGCAGCGCTTCTTCTTCTTTTCCCTGACAAGAAGTGTTTTTCTTTGACAAACACGAGCATACACCACAGTGTTTAGCATTCAGGGATGAACCAGTTGTTTGCACTGAGCTTTGTGTAAGTGAACCAGAGCCAGGTTGCCACATGCTTGCAGTATAATAACGGCTGTCAGCCTGGGGGTTGTGGCGGGAGCCCCTTTACACCAGCCTGGAGCTGGCCTAAGGGCCTCTGTCATTATGTAATAAACCTGCATTAAGGTCCACATGTCCATTTATTGATAGCAAAGAGCCCTGCAGAACCTACATTGTGTCAGAAAAATTATTGAGAGAATAACATGCGAAATGTGGCACTGTGTCCTCGGGCATCATTACACAAAAGGACAGCTTGTTCCATTATCATACTAACACGTTTGCAGTGGCTCTTAAACAATGCTGACAGTGGCTATTCTCTGTATCTGAAGTCAGTAAGGGATGAGCATAAGCGTACTCGAGGAAGAGAGAGAATCATGGAAACAGCTCAGTTTCCTTTAAGTGAGGTCTCTAATTGTTTGGATGGTGAGAAAAAATGTTAACTTCAAAAATGCTTGGGTTGATTCCAAGGATATTTTAGGTTCTTTGTTTTCTGTAAAATCAACCTTGCTCCATCCAGCTCCTTCACTAACAACACTGGAAGGCTCTTTGCCCCTCAGAATATACCAGACTGTTTTGTCTCGGATTTGAGCACCCACAACAGTCCTTATACTTTGTTTACAGCAACAGGTTCTAAATCTAAATGCCATGTTCGGATTCACCTCCAGACCTTTTACCTGCTTAACACCTGAAGAAATAAAGGCCACCTGTCTATAAGTCACTCCTTAAAGATTTTTTTCCTAAACCCAGCAGTTATTATTACACTAATCAAAATCAGTTAGAGGAAAATTAGAAGATAGAACAGGGGATGTTTGATATTTTGATATCAAGAGTTAATAATAATAATAATGGGGAGAGGAATGAAACCCACCAACAACCCACTACAAAAGAATCCAAACCTTCTTTAAAATAAACAACAAAATAGAAGCGTATGCTGTGAATTTGTAATAACATAAGAGTCAACTCATGCCAGTCGTTTTTTTTTGTTTGCTCAAGTAAAAGAGAAAAAAAAGCAAACCTCATTCAGTGTGCCTGTTTATTTGATCATTCTGATCTTACATGTTTACATACGTAACAAGACTTTTATCAGCCACACATGACTAATCATAAGCACACACTCGTCTTGATCCAAATGAACACTTCCTGTTATTCTGGAATGACGTCCAGAAATGCAGCTGTGACTTTTGTCACATGTGGACCAAATGGAAGAAACCTGCAATGCATTTATTTCCACAAGACTTTCATTCGTTTGCATATTTTTTTCCACTGATTGCATCAGATGAAGAACTCTAAATGGGTATAAATAACATAAACAAGTATTTATACCGACAATTAAATGCATTCTGTCAAAATTTCAAATACATAATGTTATATTGTGAATGTTATAGTCAGGAGGGTTATGAGAGAATCTGAACCAACAGTACAGACAACCTTAGAATTAGAAGTTATTTGTAAATGAAGTGATCTAAGAGCAGCTCACCTTTGACCTGCACACAGAAAACAACTCTTCATACTTTTACCTTTCTTCGACTGTAGGCACTCAATTTGATTGCTTGATGCAAACGTTTAATTTGATTAAATTCACCAAGATAAAAAAAGAAAAAAAGTAAGGCAAGACTGACCATTGTGCCTCTCTACATCTCCCTCTTGTGGTTACATGATGCTTGAGGTCATGGTGTCAGTGTCGGCTGGTTAGTGATAACCCGCTTTCAGGGTTATACGTTTAATCCCCCACCCCCCCACACACTTTTCTTATATGGTAGATAATCCTTTTGCCTTTAATTTAAAATAGGGACAATGAAAATTAAGTTACTAAATTGAAAGAATTTTTAAGAATTATGAACATCATAATATTTGAACTGACAAAAAACCCAATAATTTTATTACTAGAAAAAGGGAAAAGCAAAGAGAGTACAAATGAAACATATTCTGTAAATTGCACCATTCTAAATAATTTATAGGCTCTAGTTAGCTCTGCCCCTGATGACATAACTTCTAGGTGGCTGTCTGATCCATCCCATCATCCTCATAACAAAAAGTCTGCACCCCAAATTGCAGGAGTCAAGACAGAGAGGAACAGTCAGATAAATTAACTCAAGGCAGGTCAAGATTAAGTGCCGTAGAAAATTAACGTTGCAGCTCAGAGCTTTAAGGAGAGCTGTCAGGAGTTACAAACCAGACTCAAAGTTTTTAAACTTTATACAGGTAAAAAAAAAAAAAAACAAAACAAAAAAACAAGAAGCTGAGGGACTGACGGAGAGTTAATTGACAGGTCAACAGGAAGTGAGTAGAGCTTTGTCAACAATCAAACTCCCCTTTCTTCATTTTCTCAATAGGCTAAATCCAGGATCATCTGGATTGGCCTTTAAAAATCTATTAAAAATCTGTTAAACACACTAGCAGTGTAAGCTGGGAGGAGATAATCCATTCTCCAAGGTCCCTGGCATCACTGGCACCACTGAGGACACGGATCGCCACTCACTGACATGACATGAGAGAGAGTTAATCTGATGGAGGGAGCACGATGACCCATGCTAGGCTTACACACACACACACACACACACACACACACACACACACACACGCATATAAAGTGTGTAAATAGTTGTTGAGGCTTTATCTCCTAGTGGCTTCAGTCTGCCACACATCACTGCATAAGCTTGCAATTCGAGGCTCATCCCCTCCCACTGGAGATAATGAACCCTGAATTTCAAATTTAATTTCCTATCCTTGATTTTTCTCCTGTTGTCTCGTTCTTTCCTGCTATCAATTAAATTAGCTATCACAGAGTTCAAGCAGTAAATGCTGATGAATGGCACTAAAAGAAGGACTAATTGAATTTAGATCAAACACAAACAGGTTTCCGTTTGGAACAAGGAACAAGCTCACCGTTTTTCACCGTTCATTCCAAGCAGATCAGAGTTCAAAGTGGGGAAGAGGACTCAGAGGAATGTGTCCACGGCGTAGATCACGTTATCTCATCAGCTCAAACTGGATGAGCACAAACCAGCATTTCATTTCAACACGACGCTGATAAAAATCAGCACAGTGGTGGCATGCCACATTTCCCCAGTCTGACCGCCGACTCATTCCAAAGTGTTCGCTCATGAACCACGAGCACACATACACATCCTGAGGCGGCAGCATTTGACAGCAGGCACCTTCAACACAATGAGTCACTGTCAAAAAAGAAAGACAAACAGCTCATAAATTACAATTATCTCTTATTCATGTCAGTGCACCAAAGTGTCAGGACAGTAGCACCTGCCCTCTAATTCTATGTTTCACTCCACTAATGCATGTGTTTAGCAGTACAACAGATTGACCTTAACTCAAAATTCCAAAAAGGTAGTAATTATGGAAGAAAAACAGAAGCAAAGGCCTCCCTTCCAAGTCGCTCTGATTAATAGTGTCCCTGTCTGGCATAGTTCAGCGGTGATCGGATTTACAACGGCGTAATTGATGGGTGAACTCCTACTGTGAGACAAACATCAAGACAGGATTTCCTTCCAAGCTGCAAGCGTGAAGATTCCTAGTGCGTAAGGAAGGAGTCGAATGGAATGAGAGCCAAACCATCTGCTGGTAAAATGAGCAGAAGATTTGTGGAGATTTGTAAGAGGTGAAGCTCAGGTCCTCTTTCCTCAGAGAGTGGAATACAGACCGAAGACTGAGCAGAGAGAAGAGTGAAATGAGTGCGTTTAATAGAGTACAATGACTCCACAGAGTGGGAACAAAGAGTCTTTCACACACCTGGATGTGTGTGTTGGGTTGAGATGAGATCATAAATTAGTAGATAGAGAACAGATAGGAACATAGGTGAGGACTGAGGAGCGAGAGGAAGAGGGTCTTATAGGGGCAGAAGAAGTGAATGAAGGAAGGCTGTGTTTGCCTTCAGGGTTTTGTTTACGCCTACTGAAAACAGCATGCTGGGTAACTTGCATGGACAGGAAACGGGGTCAGACATGTGTTCCTGCTAAGACACGGCGCACAGGTGGAACGAAACGAGGAAAAAGAATGAAGATGCAGAGATCTTATTGAATGCATTAGGTCATCGTTGGAAGGTGTTTGCCACATGCGAACTGTGTGCAGGTCTGAAATATAATTCCTATGCTGCAGTTCTGACTTATAATGCTATTTTGATGTTTTGGGGCTCACTTTTTCACCCTTTCAAGTCATCATTGCAGTCTCTTACTATGGAGTTTGAACTGTGGCCACCACTAATGGGCACTAAGAGAGGTCAGTTCTTCCAAACACAAGCGTGCATGCAAATAATGGTTGATGTATACTGCAAAACAATCGATGTGTCACTTTTCTGTACCGACAACATCCACTGCATGTGTCCTAGCACGCTCAACAGTTGTTCTGAGGTTTCCTCCTTAAGACAGACAGCGTTTAGCTTCAGGCTCAAATGAACACGTAACCATGACCTAAGATCTCTTACCACTATAGCTTCATCGTTGGCACGAGTGGGAACAAAGGCAGGTTAAGTGCCAGATTTAAACCACAGCTGATGACAGATAAACACTTAAATGACATTAAATGACAAAGTGAGGTATAAGCAAGAGAAATTCCTGAAGGGGGACTTGTTAAACTGCTGCAACTTTATGAATGCAGCTTCCTTGGACATATTCCCCATTCAGGGAATACCTGTCAGGATATGTTTCTAGGAGAGCTGTTTTTTATTTTGTTGCAAGCAGCAGACAGACTGTTTCCGACAGGTTCTGGTCCACTGGGACGTCTCTCTCCAACCAGCCAATTTAGGCCTAGCTACAGCTGTTTGTAGAAGGGTTACCAATGGTTACAAGTTTCCACTCGTTGAAAGGGTGACCAGAATTGGGCACTTTGATTCATTTTCTTCTTCCTTTTGTTCATGTGCCCAGATAGATTTTTCAAATTATGCTGTGGGAAAAGATCACAAGTGTAATATAACTAAAGTTAAATCTCTGCACTTTCAATTAGGCATTTATCCCATATTTGATCAGATATCAATCTTAATCCTCACTCAGAAAGCTGTAATAATTGGGACAATGTGCTAATCCATAGAGTAGACCTATTCAGATCTGAAGAGTTAACACAGCAAGCAAAAAGCTAAACACAAAGCAACAGGAATATGAAGATGTTTCACACTTCAGCACTTTTCCTTGTATGTTTGCAAAAGTTTCTGGCTTAACTGGGCAGCTTTTGTTACATGTCGAGTTACTGACCTGCTATGCCATAAAAACTCTCACACCAGTAACTCATAATAATAATAAATATGTCACAGGGGGCACTTTGGTATTAAGAAGTTTGTCCAATCTGAATTTGACCCTGTGCAGCCCAAAAGACTTCCTAAAGCAAGTGCTAGCAGTTTTTTTCCAAGTCTGGTTTTCCTGAATGAAAAATATAATGCTCTTTGTGAAATTACATAAAAGTAAGCTAGTAAAAGCCAGTGTGACTCAAATAAAAATATTTAAGAGGTGATGGAAAAACATGATGACAAAATACACAAACATAAATTTTGACCTTAAGGTCAAGGACATTACCCGATCAGCCTACGACTGAGGGGTAAAAGGTCTAGGAAGGAGATTGAGTGCGAAGAGATTTCTAGATCATATGTGTCATGTTTCACAGAAAAATTAAATCCAAAACTTCCGTACTACTGCTCAGAGAGCAAATATAAAGGTGAAAAAACAAAAAACAAACAAACAGTCTTTTGAAGCCTTTAGCTAACTGAAGTAGCCTAAAAAACTCTGCGTTCATGTGAAAGGACAAAAACAGCAGTCAACACTGTTGAAACGATGAGGGATACTCTGGTGCAGTTCCTGCCTAATTGACTGAGGGAAACCTAAACCACACCCTACATATCAGGGGCAGCATGGGGTCAACAGGGCAGAGTAAGAAGTAAGCCAGGGGAGACCACAAGGGGTTAAGAAAGAAAGACAACTGACAGCCAGATCCAGCAAAAGTGAAGTGAACCAGTGCAGAACAAGTGTAGGTCACATCTATACAGGAAAGCAAATCCTGGAAATACAGCACTTTACATATTGAACTCCAGGCAGTTTGAGGGCTAAAATACACACAAACCCACAAGCGGGAGGTCAGGGCTATGAAATAAAAATACCAGAATCTATGCCACTGTTGGCACTGGGAGTAGAATAATAAAACTTGTGAGTTAAGCCGTCTAGAGCATAATTCCACTAGCCATGGCATGAAAAATAGCCCGAGTGCTTCTGCTGCGGTGGAGGAACAGTGAAACTGGATCATGAGCTGAAGCAGCAGCTCAGCGGGGGGACAACGTGTGGGTTCAGAAGCCTGGACTTTAACGAGGTGTGAAACTGATCGGCTCGGCACAGGCCAAACTGATACACCCACCCACCCGACATTAGTGTGGATGACATTAGCAGCATCCAGGACAAATCAGCAGGGACTTTCAAACAAAGAAAGCAACCGTGCCAAAGCTGATCGCGGTCCATTATCAGTACACTCATCCCCCGCCAAAGTTTTAATATCAACAGCCCGCGTTTCATGTGAAACGATTTTGGTACGATGCTTATTCACAGTAAGACAGAGATTACTAATTAGTAAGAATTGATAGTCATGAGTCAACATCCCTAAAAACATATACAATACATTTAAATATTTGTTTTATTTATTTACTGAGACTATAATAAATACTGCTCTGAACTGGTTACTTATTGATTCATGACATTTCAGGACAACTCTAAACCACCACCAAGTTTATTGACATCTTGGAAAGTTACCAGAACTACAGGAGCCATAAAAAACTTAAATTGGATGTTTTTCAGAGACTGAGGCAGAGGCTGAACAGGAAGAAACAGAATCTGTGATACTGTTTGTCAATAAGAACATTATGAGCTCCGCCTCCCCCATTCTTATAGCTACTTCAGTTGGAATGGGAACATAACAGATCACAGGGGTGGGAGAAGATTCACAACTAATATTAGCAACTAGTAGTAACAGAAAAAATGTTGCTTTAAATTGGAGTAAAATGGCATTTCAGGCGCAGTCCCAGGCTCTTTTATAAACGCATGTTTCTGCCCCATTCCTTCAGAAGAAATAAAACTTGGAGGTTTACCCGCAAAGAGCCCCTCACATGCAATCATCCCACCCATCAACAGATGGCAGTGTTCTGTCTGTGATTGTGAGGGGAAAGAGGAAGGAGGAGCAGAGCAGATGCAAGTACAGGGAAAGGCTTGTGTAATGATGGATCTAACCTTGGGAGACAATTGTTAGGCTGCAAATGAGCCGCTGTTGATGGCAGGAGGCAAAGACCGGGCGGAGCTGAGCTTCCTCCCTTCAGAACTAAAGATTAAGATCATTTTACATTTATATTACAGGCATTTAGCTGTAAGCTTCAAGCTGCTAGTTAACTAAGTAAAAACAGCAATGCTATAGTTAACATTTGGTTGATGAGTAGATGGTACCATGTACCTATTTAATGATTTGTTAGTTTTTTATATTTAATTTTTTTCATAATCAAAGGCATGAAACAAATTATCTGGTAAACATCGCTGCATGCTGCCAGTGGGGGAGGAAACATAAAAGACAGAAGATGAGAAAATAAGTGGGAGGATAAAGAGGTAGGGGTCAGGGGGAAAAGAGGGCACAAGGAGGAAATGGGAACAGAAGGAGAGTACAGAAAAACGGGGCGAGAAGGAGGATGCTGCAGACACGGAAAAGGTCAGCTGCCTCTTCAGCATTTCTTCTTGATAAACTGAGGAAAACAGTGGCCTGGAAAAATCTTTGTTTCTCTGAGATGTTGAACATGTCATCGCTATGTATATATAAATGGGCTCCTGTGGGGCAGAAACAGCCAACCTGAAATGTAGATGGCCAAGAAACGCAGCAGAGAGAACAGATGCACACAAGTGTGCAGGGAGCCGGCGGTTTTGGTTCTTAAAAAATAAGTGGTTATCTTTAGGCGGCACTAAACGAACTGACGACATTTAAAAAACATTCTAAATGTCTCTCTGTGTTTTATTTTAACAGTCACTAAAAGCAATGACATAAAGTCTGTGAAATGTTGGCTACTTTGGAACTCTTTGATTTGTTGGAGAGACACAGGATGGCAGTGTGCCTCGGTATTCACTCTAAAATGTCCAACGCAGATATATGAGTGACATGGGAGGGAAATGGAGACCTTGTCCTGTGGAGGTGGTTACCTGTCGAATGTAACGCGCTAACACTTTGCATGTGGCCCCACTCTTTTAGGCTCATGATAGCTTGTAAAAATATTACATCCCAGCAGTAGTTTGCAGTAAGCTAATATGGTCTTCTCAAATAAAGCTTGAACTGAGCACTGTTAGATTTATACACAGTATTAAAGCAATAACTGCAAACTACAGCCTGCACAGTAGTAATTAAAATGACGCAGTCTCTTCAGTCCAGATGTTACCACTAACCTTCTGATATTTAAAAGTTAAAAGAATTGAGACAGGGTGAGGATAGCTGTTAGTTCTGTCATTCATTGTATTACTGCAGTCTGCTAAGCCAAAGACTAGAGATGATCCAAAAGATCAGCGGCCCCCAACCCCCGGGCCTCGGACCGGTACCGGTCCGTGAGTCGTTTGGTACCGGGCCGCGAGAGTTGAGGCTCAGGTGTGAAATGTCTGGTTTTCAGGGTTTTTATCGGTTTTCAGCGTTATTTTGTTATCGTTTTTATCGTTGACTCGGTTTTCCTGGGTCTTTTCACGTGTGTTATGAATAAATCTTCTTTTTTTCGGTACCGGTACTAGTTTTATTTTGTTGTATTTATCCGCGACACCTTAAAGGCCGGTCCGTGAAAATATTGTCGGGCATAATCAGTCTCAATCAATCAATCAGTCTTTATTTATAAAGCACTTTTCATACAAAAAATGTAGCACAAAGTGCTTTACATAGTTAAAAGCAGCCCACCCCACCCTCCAACTCACTCCCCACACTCTCATTAACATAAATGATGTGAATACACACATATCCCCCCCCCCACACACACACCACACATACACACACGCGCACACTTAAAGAGTAAAAATTGGGCTGGGCTCGCATGAGCCAAGTGAGGAAACACTATAACAGGGAGCCGTCTGCACCGG
This sequence comes from Haplochromis burtoni, assembly GCF_018398535.1. Taxonomy (NCBI): domain Eukaryota; kingdom Metazoa; phylum Chordata; class Actinopteri; order Cichliformes; family Cichlidae; genus Haplochromis; species Haplochromis burtoni. Next base: position 364,653 of record NW_024582746.1, read on the forward strand.
GAGCCGGTCACAGACCGCAGCCTCCGGGCTGGGCACACAGCAGGAGGGAGGCAAAGGAGCCCCCCAACCAGGCTGAGAGGACCCCAGAGACCCAGCAGCCACGGTCAATAACAGCCCCGGTGCAGAGAGCGCCCTCCGAGGAAACACTGGAGATATGACACAATAGGATATATACAGGGTAAAATGATAAAATAAATAAGAACAGGATACAATATAAATATAAATATAAATAGAGTAAGAAGATTAAAAAATGAATAAGAATAAAATCAATAAATATTAGGTAAAGCCTAAATTAATAATAGAATAACAGGATAGAATAAATAAGCATAAAATAAATAAACGCTAAGTAAAAGCTAAATTAAAAAGGTGGGTCTTGAGCCTGTTCTTAAAAACATGTACGTTCTCTGCGGCCCTGAGCTCCTCCGGCAGGCTGTTCCACAGACGAGGACCATACCACTGAAAAGCTGCCTCTCCGTGAGTATGTGTCCTGACTTTAGGGACAATCAAAAGGCCAGTACCAGAGGACCTCAGGGTCCGCGAGGGTTCGTATGGTAAAAGCAGATCTGAGAGATAAGAAGGCCCAAGACCATTAAGACATTTAAAAACCAATAAAAGAACTTTAAAATCGATCCTGAAACACACGGGGAGCCAGTGCAGCGATTCTAAAACCGGTGTAATGTGGGCCCGCCCTCTGGTCTTCGTCAGCACACGAGCTGCCGAGTTTTGCAAGAGTTGTAAAGTTGAAATATTCTTCTTAGGAAGACCAGAGAGCAGGGCATTACAGTAATCAATGCGACTGGTAATAAAAGCATGCATCAGCATCTCCGTGTTGGCCCGAGAGAGAATAGGGCGGACTCTGGCTATATTTTTTAGATGATAAAATCCAATTTTGGTTACATGTTTAATATGTGGGATAAAACCAAGCTCAGAGTCAAAAATAACACCCAGGTTTTTCACTTGTAGCGAAGGACATAGTGAAAATGCCTCTAATTTAGACAAGAGTTTCTCTCTCTGAGCCTCGGGACCGACGATTAAAACTTCAGTTTTGTCCTGGTTAAGCTGTAAAAAGTTTTCTGCCATCCAAGATCTTATATCCAAGATACAGTTAAAAAGGGCATCCATTGGTCTGGTGTCATCAGGAGACACGGAGATGTACAGCTGCGTGTCCGTGGCGCAAAAAAGGTTGGGGACCGCTGCAATAGATGATCCATAGATTTTTTTTAAATGTTACAGATCTGCACCAATTTGTGTTCATTATACCTGTTCTTTTGTAGGACATTTCAATTACTGCAGAGATGTCAGTTCTTTATCTTCCTTCACAAGTCGCTAGCTCACCTCCTGCAGCTCAAGCTAACATTGCCTCCCACTCTGAACGGCACCCACTCACCACAGACTGAAAGCTGATAGTAAATATTCAGGTTATTCCAACAGTAACCACAGTCGTATCCCCTCCAGTAAGATAACATAATGCTGAAAAATGCTTATGATAGGGTCTCCCAGTGGTTCAACCAGCCTGGGCCAAAACCACATACTCTAATCTTGGCACAAAAAATAGCTTAAACTAAGTTTTTCAAGAGCTTTTCTGCTGACTTCAACTATCCACTGTTATAAAAGGTGAAAAGAGGGCTGAGAGGGAGACATGACATATTGCTGTTGCATGTTACTAAGGACATGACTTAATTTAGTAAAAACACAGTAAAAACACTTTGCCTGAACTTCTTAACCTGTGTTTACTTCATCACAGAGTTACTGCTGCTTTGCAAGTTATTAAAAGTATAAGAGTACATATTGCAACTTTACACAAAAAACATCATAACCATAATAAAAAGCTTCTTATAGGTACTCATAATTTCATTTAAGAAAAAAAAGGTTTTATTTTAACCCGAGTATAATAACTATTCATGCTCTCTCTTCCCAGCACAGGGTCTGCTGTGTGGCTCTGTCTTCTCCATATGGATCGGTTTTGGGTGTTTTCTGGGGTGAGATCCACTGCGCGCATGTCTTCGGTGATTGTGTCCACCCCACCGCCTCTTTGGTCTTCCTCGCAGTTGGCCTTAAGGGTCGAGTTGGAGGGCTGTTCTTGACACCAAATTCTCCTCGCTGCGCATGTCCATACCACTGCAAGCAAGCACGCTTCCCACATCTTCTTTTCGATCGGGGCAACTCCGAGCCATTTTCGAACATCTTCGTTTATCACACGATCCAGGCGGGTTAAGCCCACCGTCCACCTGAGGATCTTCATCTCCATGGCGTTTAGGATCTGCTCGTGTTTCTTGGTGGTTGGCCAGCAGTCATGTAGGGCCACCGGCCATATGACTCTCTTGTAGATCTATTCTTTCTCATCTAAAATAATTCCTCAAAACATTTGTAAGTTTCTGTTTTCAGACAAATAAGAGCAAGTGCTTCTCTTAGGTACTCATTAGTTTGGGACACTTAAGGCTAGGTAACCTGATTCAATTCCCACCTATTATGACAGTATGAGAAAGAAAAAACTTGATTACAGTTAGTCTTTTGGTTATAGGTTTTATGCAAAAAGAGTAAAAAACAATTGAAGTAGGTGACAGAATGACTGGGACAACAAAATGTTGTCTACTGTGCTGATAAACTCTCCTACTGCCAGTCTATATGAAGTGAAACTTAAAATCTCCCCAAAGTTTCATTCCAGAATCTAGTAACAGTGTACACATGTGTGAAGACACATACAGCTACAAAAGGCATCATATATACAATACATACACACTGCAGATGAAAGACCAAGGAAGGGATTAAAAGTGAAGCTTTTATGCAATTAACTGACTTCTCTGTCAAAATTATGAGTGAATGCTTAAAACCTGCTGCCAGATACTCAGTCTTACAAATAGCAACAGCACACTTCCACTCCACTCCAGCGGGGGAAGTATCTCTCATTGTGCTGAGTCAGGGGTCACAGGATATAAGAGCAAAGGAATTGATTCAAAAGTGACTGACTGCTGTATCCTGGCACTATACATACTTAAAGGTCTCAAAGAGCAGGAGAGAAAAAGGAAAGAACAGATAAACTTACAAGCAATGGAGTTTTCCAGTCCGGTCATATGTGAGCCTGTGGCTACACCACTGCTGCTCCTCCTCTGGCTACTGTGGTCAAACGCTATTAAGGACCCATAAGAGAGACGGATTGCTGCTGACAGGCTGAAGAAAGACCCAAGCATATTTATCTGGGTTTCTTTGACGTCTTGGTGTTTAGGAAGGTGGTGCTGTGTGTGTGTGTGTGTGTGTGTGGGTGGGTAGATGGGGGGGGTTCATGGGTAGAATTTACGCCGGATTCCTAGTTCATGACCTCCCTCCCTTCTCAAAGCGGGTCCTTGTGTCATCTCTAATTTGACAAGCCTAGTTTTTCCCCCCCACTGCTCTCTGGTTGAGCTCGGAGCTTTTCTTTTGCTTGTTATTTCAGTAGTACTATTACAACACAGAACCGACAAAACATATACTTAACTTGTCACAATTATGAGGCTTTCACAGCTACCATCAAGAAAAAAAAAGCCTGAAAATTGTGAAAAGTGTAGTTTGATTAAGTTTGCAGAGAGCTGCCTGGTAAGGAAGAGGAGAAACTCAGTATGTATAATTTATAGCAGCTCCATGCCATTGGGAAAAAACTCAAATGGCATACCAATTAAGTCATTTTCTCTGGTTTTTGGAGGACTGGTGATTATTTGGGATAGAGGAGGTGCAGGGAGGCCTTTTTTGGTTTGGCTCACATCATGCCTGAGGTATGGGGATCCTCTCTTTTGGTCCTTGTGACCACTGACATCTAGGGTTACATTCAGTAGAGCTGCCTCACTTCCTGCATTGCTCATTCGAGGACTAGTTTTACCTTCTGTTTGTTTGTGTTTCTGTGTGTGTGTGTGTAATATATACTTTGATTGTGTGCTTTCCTTACACAATTTTCTGTCCAGAAGCAGATTTGCAATAAATGGCAGTTATTTGCAACTCTAGCTGACAGTGACTGACAGTTCCAGCCTTTGTACCTGACAAATCTAGACAAGCCAGATGTTGTGAAATCCATACATACGGGACCCCAAGAAAATCAAAGGCTCATCAACACTGTTCAACAAAATCATCCTTCACATTTTAGTGATCTCTGCTTTAGATCAGTGTTATGAAGTCTTGGCTATTTGACCTAGAAATAGAATGTAAGAAAGCTGCACAAAGCAAAGGAGTGAAATGGTGATAGTGTAAGTTCGCTTTAACAACTAGGCATAAATTCAACAGGAAGCATAGATTTTCTTTTCATCTCCTTTTGCCAACTCGCTTGCTTCCGTTTTCCTAGATGAAGACTGCCTTAGGGGAAAGCGACAGACTGCGGCCCCACGTGATGCACAGCAACATTTGGTGGCTGGCACTGCCAATCTGGGACCCGTCACAGGACCCACCTTGAGAAAGAAGTCACCCACAGTGTGCCACAGATGGGATGCCATCAAGTTGGCGGACTCCTTTAGTTCATTGATTCATGTTGACCTCACAATAATTTTACAGCATAAGGGGAATTAAAGTACAATTCATTCATAAGGATTCTCTCATACTGACACTGCAGACTGCTATGAATTAGACAGTTTCTGTGCTGGATCATTTAGACACAGATATATCTAAAGAAGCTACTCTGCTGCAGCAAGGAGGACCAATTCCAGAACAGTGTTATATCCTCCACAGGATGGAGGTTGTTTATTCAACTCCAAAATAGTCATTTTTGGGACATGGAAGTTTCTCGCATAAGGTGCCTGAGTTCATTTTGCACAAAGCTGCTGGGAGCAAAAACAGGATGAAGCTTCTCCTTTTGCTCAAAACAGATGCCAAAACAGAAACAGATGACAGGAGCAATATAGGACATGCATTCTGACTGCTACAGAGGTCAGCTCTATAAATCAGGCATGGACTTGGCCTGAAATTGAAAAAAAAAAAAAAGGCAAACAAACTGGGACATGTGGAGGAGGAGGTGAAAATGAGCCTGTTCAATATCACAATGCCATGGCATTTAGACACAATATAACATCAATACTGCTGTTATCATTACTACCAAAACCACCACCATCATCATTTCAACTACTATAACTGTAAAGAACTGCTACTATTACTACCCATCTATGAATGGAGTGGTAGCATTCAAAATACATTCAGATCCCCTATGCTTCCTGGCTCACCTCACTTAAGCTAAACAGGCACTAATTCAGTGACTACGATGGGAAACAAGATTGGTCTAATGCCATGCTCGTAGAAAAAATGTGCAGCATTCAGCTGCTCACCACTTCAGTATGTCTACTTTGACATATTTGCGAGACAGAGAGAGGAACAACTAATCATTTTCCACTGTGTTCCTGAGGGGGAAAGGGGGCAAACAGAGGTGGGAGGTTAGAATGAATGAGCTGCAGGAATTGCCTATCCTTCACCTTATTTATCCACTCCTCTCCTTGCTGTTAGGGATAAGACACTATTTTCATGTTGTTTTATTAAACACTATGTGGCCTTATTTATTAGTCTCACCCCAGACAACTATAGCAAGCAGTGCAGCACCAGTTTGTACAGCCCCTGACTGGACTGAAAAGGTCCATTGAAGCTCTGTACATAACTGTGTGAGTGTTAGAAGACATAATGCAGAGCTAAGAATCACATTCATCTTTTTTGCATTAGTGCATTACTTATTCCACCACTATGATAACTATGATGTGTTAACTAAGATGTGGCTCATGCTCACGTGGCCCTCATGCGTGCATGTGTGTAAATTAACCGTGAAACTAGTCTGTGGTTTGATGCTCCCACTGGCAGCTTTGTTCAGATGGTTCCAACCACTGCAGAATTTACAGGGTGCCAATGGTTTCCTGCATGTTTGAGCATCAATCAGGCATGTCGGTTTGAATCATACACTCCTTATGTCCCATGCTGCCTCTGGAGAATAACATAAATACACAAATTAGCATCCTAATATGCCATAAGTAAACCAGTCTCAACATATCTGCTAGCTGATGGGTATGCAACTTTCTGTGTCATGTTAAAGTTAATATGACTGTGGAGGTTAAGGGGGAGCACAAACTGATTAAGAGATTCACTGATTGGCAAAGTATGCCCAGTCAGAGCTGCTTGTCAGATGGTTGATTAGCATCAGAACATCACTCTTGCTACCCCTTTACATCATCTGACTGTGGATCACAGATTTTCAGTGGCATTTAAATGTTGAGGTAACCAAATGATTGTGCTAAAAGTTGTGTGAGGGTAAGAGGAAATCCTGGATTTGGATTCGGAGTCAGTACTGGCAGACACCTTAGTACTGAGAGGGGAAAGACAAATCAGTGTTTTCCTATTAACATAAGGGTGAAAAAACTGAACGAGAAACTGCAAATTATCCATCACTGAAGACAAACTGACATCAAAATCAAATCAAGAATGAAGTGTTTCGATGGCAGTGTAGCAGAGATTGATTATATTCTATAATTATATTTTAAAGAGAAGAAAAGGCATAAAAATTTCTTTACAAAAGCACCCTCATTTGGTGTTTAGATGATGGTTGTGGGGAAACCTGTTAGGATCTGGGCTGGTTGGGATTTTTTGCTTTCTTTTTGGAGTCCTTTTCTTTAGGAACAGCTGGGCGTGGCACACCTGAGGATTGTTTCGCTCCATCAAGCTGAGAATTTAAGAACAGTGTGGCAACTACTCTTCACCTGATCATTGGCTCTGCTTCAGTGTTCTCCACTCATCAGCTGTGTTGGGATCTTTGGAAGGACGCCTGCCAAGACGTCACCACTCTTCCTTCAGCGTGCCTGCAATTTGCACTACTTACCTGGACTCTTTCACGCCTACGTTGGTTGTAAAGGGGTAACAAGAAAGTTCAGCCAATTGTTTATTTCTGAACTTTTTATTCAATTTGGAGAAATGTTTGCACTCATTTCCCAGTTCAGTGTGTATCTGTTTCCCTCTCCTGAAATTGCCTGAGATCCTCCGCTAGATTTCCTCCTTTTGAATGTTAATTTCTATAGTGGCTCAGGATATAATTATTTTCACTGCTGTGTGAGACTGAGTTGATCTGCCTCTGTGACACATGACAAAACCCATCTAAAACATAAGTTTCTCTCATACTGACACAAAGACTTTTTTTTTGTTTTTTTGGAACAAAATTACAACCCATAAAGACATGTGATATCGCATAGCAGTCATCTGGTTTGGAATCATGTGTGAATGACTAATAATGAAAAAGTAAAGTCCTCCATTGAGGGTTAAAATACCATGAGGATGCACATTAGAAACATGTGTGATCCCAGTGTGAGAAAACACCACTCAGTGGGTTTTATAGAGGAAAAGAAACAATTCCACCAACTTTTAAAACAACTTGCATGAGAGTGAAAGTTACGGCACGTGGTGAATATCACTGTGTGAAAAAACTTGTATCTGTCAGCGAGCTGAATCAACAGACGTATCACAACACTGTTGTTCTGCTTGGAGTCAAGGGAGAGGTAGGAAAACATTTGTGTGTCACAAGTAGCAGATCTACCAATCACAGCCGCAATGTGAGAGGCTTTAGAGAGCTCATATCAGATCAAAGAACAAAGAGTCACAAGGGATTGTTGATACTTACTTATTAAACGGTGAGAGAGGAGGAGATGAAGAGCGGGTGGGGGTGTGAATAGAGGATGAGCCTAAAGGAGACAATACTGGACAGTTGTCCTGAAAATCTGCATGCATGTGTACGCATCTTATTGAAAAAAGCAATTCTCCCTAAATATAAGGATTTATAATAATTATTAGCTTTTCATCAACAGTGAAAGCATATATTTATCCTCAAGTTGCCCATACAGACCAAGATAAAACAATACATCTAAAGTGCTTCCACTACGCCTTGGCTGCACAGACATTAATGAAAGTACACATCGCATGCACACAACTCTGCAAACACTTGTAAATCTTTAACATAAATGTCTTCTGTGACATTTTGTACAAGACATATTAGGTGTGATGTGACAGTAAAGGCTGGAGAGACAAAAAGGGTAAGAAACTAGGAAAAAGTGAAACGAGTTGGGTTGGAGAATGAACTGGAAAGCTTGTCTCAGTTTGGCCTTGTCTCTACAGATCAAGAAATTCTGACAGGAGAGCAACCAGGGGAAGCAATAACCCTGTCAAAACCACTAACTGTCATCTGATCTAAGGGTGGTGAAAGAGGAAAAAATGTATTTGGGACAAAAACCTGCTGTGACACCGTGTACTTTCAGAGCCTTGATGAAGCTGAAGGAATTAAGGCAAATTGAACAATCAAAAATATTTAACTCATCTTGGAAAAGAGCAGGTAGCTCAAGTTGTAAATGAAAGTTGAAAAGAGCAACAAGTCCTGAAAGTTGTGAACATGTATATTAGAACATATGTTCTACAAACAGGACACCATGCAGTCCTGTGGAAACCTCAACACGCCCACAGTGCTTCCATAGAAATTAAGAGAGCAAGTAGTAGTCAGGTTCTGCTCCTTAAACAGACTTTATCATTATCAAGAGCAGAAGCAGTACTATAAGAAAGCTTTGCATTAACAAATGCCTGCAAACCTCTTCTGTAAAGAGAAGTTTGCCAAAATGATCATACAGAAATAATTATTTCTGCTAAATGTGGTTCTACAAGCTAATATGGGGTATACTTAAGTTTTCATTAGTTTTCATTCTTTTTCACACGACTGTATGTGCTGAGCGATGGAGTAAGGAATCGTATGGCTTTATGTAGATTCATTGCACTGAAAGGTTTTTAGGCTTGGTTGGCAGGTAGGAAAATAAGAACTGCTCCCACCTGCTCGCCTCTGTGTCCGATTCTACCCATCCATCTATCTCTGCAGCTAACTTTCCTGTCTTCTCTTCATGTGCCTTTTCGACCACTTTAACACACATCATTTCCAGGCACACAACTACACATTCACAAAAATAAATGTCAAGGTGGCTCCCCTTTGTGCAGCCCACAGGTGACGTGTATGGCATTTTGTAAAAAATGACAGTAGAAGAAAGTCATCAGAAACTCTTTCTGACAGAGGCAGCCAGTTCCCTGCTCACTATTCGATACACTAGGCTGAATCACATGGCAGCTTTTTATGCTCGTGTCAGTCAGGACCAGCACTGCGCTGTGACTGCAGCAAAGAGTGAAAAGTGCTGGTTGTCAGTTGACATGTTACTTGCATTACTGGCAAATTATGCAGGTTTATGTACGGCATGGATGTTGCAAGCATCATCACTCTCAGACTTGCAGGTTTAATTTTATTCTAATATGCTGAGGCAGCCCTTTTTTTTTTGCCATTTCCTTAGATTTAAAATTGCAATTCCTTTGCTTAGGGTATCAACCCACTGTAAGTACAAGCTAAAACCCAAATGGCTACAAATACATATTTACTTTACCTTGAGAGCAAACCCAACCATCTACTCTAAAAGTCTTACAGCACGGATTCCTTTTCATCCCAAATATGTAGCAAACAATTTAATCTTTGGATGGTGAAGGGCTGAAAACAAAAACAAAAAATTGTAAGGTGGTAATACCATAAGGACACTTGGAACCAAAAGAGTAGATGCAGTAGGACATTTGATGTTTTGTGATTTAATTTCATCATCAGGTTATCAATAGTCAGCGCACACCACTCACCTAGATGATTCCGACTCTTCAGCTCTGCTTTTATGATAGTACTGATTCTTGGAAGATAAGAACTTGAAATTCAATTACAACAACTGAGATAGAATATATAAAGCCAGAGATGTTTGCTCCAAAAACAAAGTCACTGCTTCACTGTGTTTAATAAAAAAACCCGGTTCAGTCACATCATGGCCATTTCCCAAACTTCTTAATGACTGATAGTGATGGCAAACAATCTAAATGAACTATGTTGGTGGTGTTGTAGTTAAACAACTGATTTATTCCAAAGTACTTGGAATGATTAAATTAGCCCTATGATTTTTCTAAACATTTTCACCATTTATTATATTCCTTTAATTATTCTCATGTAGTAGTCATTCACTGGCTGTTTGACCTCTATAAAACATCTCAAATACAACAGATTTACTAATAGATGTTGGATAGTAATTAAGTACAGCAAGAAAATTCATGTCACAGCACACTTTAATCTCGACAAGCTCTGTTGGTGATGAATTTCACTGAGGATAAGACTAATGACTTTTTACTGACAATCTTAAAGTCACTCCAAAAATTCACATTTAAACTTTCTAATTTGAGATTGGGGGTTTTTCAGACACTTGGAAGTGAGTGTTTAAAAAAGGAGAGGAATTCTTAACAGGGCCGGTTGTACCAAGGATTGTCCCAGGAAATTAATGAGATTAAACTTGCATGAGATGATTTCAGGGCTTGTGAAGATGGGACAGATAGTCAAGCCAGCAGAGGGATTTATCTGTATTGATTGGGTGCAAGGTTCAGCTACAGGTTAGCTTTCAGCACCTAGGGAAAATCTGATAAAGGGAAGGCAGGATATAAGTACATGCCCCTCTGAGGCCCTGCTAACTGACTTGAAACAGTACACATGTAAACTGCAAAACCACAGAGGTGTTTCATCATTGTAACTTTAGAATAAAGGAAGATGGAGAACAAATACATTCTGAAAGCTGAGCTACAAAGTGAACATCACCGAGCGGTTTGACAGTCAAGCAAGTTCTTTGATGCTTCTATAAGAACCCTAACAAAAAATTACATTTGCTGCAACTCAGAGAAAGACACATCAGATAATTGGCTGATTATTCTAAAGCTATATAATCATGTGTACTTGTGTAAAACAACCTAAAAGAAACATCTTTAGTTAAAATAAAATGGAAATTTCAGATTTTTGTTTAATTTAACTCATTCACTGCCAGCCATTGGCAGTGAATGAGTTAAACCCATTGACTCATGCACTGCAATTGACGGCTATAGACGTCAATGGCAGTGAATGAGTTAATATGGTAGTTAACATTAACCAGCTTAGTGGTGTCAGCACTTCTGCTAATCTTATATACGCAAAACTACATTAATGCACAAAATTCTAGGTATGTTAATTGGTTTTGATTAAAAGCTTAAGAATTTTCCATTTGTAGGAAACTGAATTGAACTAATATCAAATTGCAAGTGAGCATTTAAATACAAATAAGTGCAACAGATTAAATTTCATGTTTTCTAGAAACAGACCTGAAACAAGCACAAGCAATTTAGTAAACCTGTGATTTCCTTTAGCTTTAAGATTTTTATTCTCTTTCCTAATGACAGTAAATAAATAAAAGAAATCCCAAATATTGAATAAAATAACCTTCACAAATCTGTTACACTTTATAATTCCAGGCTACTGTTCTGTTATTATTGTGTCAACCTCTGATACAAGTGAAATCAAACAGTCATTAAACTTGCCTTAGGACTGAGTGCACATCAATAGGAACGTAATTTTCCTTTAAGAGCCGATGTAGGACTATTCTCCAGGTGAGCCCCCCTGAACAACATGAAAGATCACATATATTCCATTCCCCCAACAACATGCCAACTCACAGATTTCATCTGTCTTTTCATCGTGAATTTTAATTACCTTGCTAGCATGACATTAACCTTTTCATACAGCAACCAGCTGTCATATCCCCTCATGTGTGACCTGTTATCTGTCCCGCAAGTGGTTAATTTGGGTTGGCAGTGGGTGGTTCCCTGCTGAGAAGAGGGGAGGAATAAATAGGTTGGTCGTTTGGTACACACCTGGAGATTAAACGCTGCATTAAAACAGAGATGAGAAAAAAACCCTGTATGTTAGGCCTGACATGTGTGCAATAACATGACTTGTGACCCTCCTGATATCTCTGTGTAATGGACCGCATCACAGGTAGCATGCCTACAGCAAACACATTTCACTCTGGCACAGTCACATGGATTGACTGAGCATGCGTAAGTTCCTTCACATTAAATAAATTTGTCAAAGAACCTTAATTTGAGCAAGGCGATTCCAACATTATAGTCGCAAAGGTTTAAATGTAGGATACTGACATAGAGCAAAATCAGGTAAGGAAAACTGCATGTAAAGTAAACAAGACAGCAATCCAGCTAAGATCATATTAACAACTTCTTCAGAGTTTTTGATGAAAAGCTCAGAGTCAAGGTCACTTCCTTCAGAGTATAACCGATCAATTACCCAGAGGAATCAAAGCTGTGAAGCTGATTTATTGCCTCTGTAATATTCAAAACTTCTCTTCCTTCATGGTAGAGGTCAGAAATAACTCCTGCCCAGTAAGCCCACAAGATACAAATACTGACCGTTCGGCAATGGGCCCCGCTGAATGCAGATTATACTAATTGCACTGCAGTAGGGTGGATAAATAACTCAGAAAAAAGAAAAAAGAGTAAAAAGGTGAAAGATGAAGACTTTGCAGGTGATAATGAGCTCGGTGGGAAGTGCTTTGCCATTCTAGTTTATCTGAGTAATAATAATTGCATTTGCCAGTGCTTGTAATAAATGAACAGGAGCTGGAATCAGTAACTCTAATGCAACAGCGTGCATATGGAGTGAGACACAATGACTGTTTTGGGTTTTTCAGATCACTTGAAATGAAAATTCTGAAAATTCTGATTTTTTCCCCCCTTTTTCTTTAATTCTGATTCTTAAGATACAAGATTCAATTGACTGAATGATGAAAGATGATTTCTTGCTTGGGAAAACCATCACGGAAACTTGGAATTCTGATGACGGACATCCATAAGTAGAATTCTGAGCCAGGTAAATCTGCACGGACTAAAGTGACCCCTCCTCAAATTCTAGCCTATTTTTTAGGCTGAAAAGTGAGAGCCAAGTTCTCTTCTGTAATTTACCCCTCTTACATTAATCTAATGCAACAGTTCAGACTGAAAAGAGAACGCCGAAAATCCAACATTTTTGTGTTTGCCTGGGTATACTGGTAATGGTAATTGGACTAGATCTTATCTAGTGCTTTTCTACTTTACCTGAGCACACAAAGTGCTTTATGAAACAGGCTCCATTCATCCATTTACATTTTGTAAGCTTTTTCTAAGTGTTTTCTACCTAGCATTCACACACATTCATACTCCAATGAATGCATCACAGAGCAACTTGGGGTTAGTGTCTTGCCAAAGGATATTTGGCTTGTTGACTGGATAAATTGCTGTACTTCCTGAGCTACAGCAAAGAAATTGATTTGCAGTTTATTATATTATGGATGCAAAGCTCCCAAAATATTGCCAAACAAATGAAGTACTTAAGCTTACTTACAGTACTTAAGTTCTGTGGTGCCAACTAAATTCCAGCCTCTCGCATGTTGCATGTGGTTGCAAAATGTATGTTTAGAGATAAAGGTGCATAAGCTACAGCCTAATGGAAAGTGTCTCTCGAATGGTTGCATCAAGATAAGATTATCATTTCCAAGGTTGATGCATGAATGTACTGCAATTATTTCTACAGACCTTGCAAGCATAATTCAGCGACTTGATAAAAGTGACAAAGTATTAAAGTCAGCAGAGACTAAAGGAAATGGCTGCAATATATCACTGGCTGTCATGCATTTTATGAGATACAAATGAGTCCTGTTACATCCTCAAGCAGAGAACATATCACTGTTTCCACTTTGTAAGGTCACTTACCTACAGGTAACACAGCATGTGAATCATTCGTTGCAGTTGCCTGAAAATGCATAAGTAGGCACCATCATGCATTATTAAACCACAGACCTGATAATCTCCCTTGTCCGATATTTACTGTACAGTAAGATAGGAGGCTGAGGGTGGATTTTCCTCTCTTTTTATCTCAAGGATTGGCATGGCAACACTAGCTTCACAGAAACCACTGTGAGCATTATCAGGAGACAAGATGTGTGATCTAAACACATAACGCTTAGAAGCCTGAGTCGCATCCCAGAGTGACAAAAACCTGCCTGTTCAAACTGTGTTTGAAACGTGAAGTCAATTCATGATGAGCTTGAGCTTTCTCAAAAGATATGTAACGCAGATGGAAACCATCCAAAGTGGTCCACTGTTCGTGTTTGGAGTGCACTGATGTAGTATAGCCACAGGTAAGGGGTTGTATTACGGAAGCAGAGTTTTGTCCTATAGGCAAAACAGTTGGAGAGTATTAGCAGTGGAATGCAGGTATATGTTTATCATAGTCTTATATGTTCTAACATAACTTTTTGCCAAGGCAAAAAAAAATCCTGGCGGCTGCCAGTGGTACCCCTCAGCCTCCTAGTAGATATACCTGTGGTATTAGTTTCAAGGTTTCAGAAAACTTGAACTTGTGTGAGATTTTCAGTAGACACACCTATGTATCAATTTGAGACTCCTACACAAACGTCACAAACTTGACTGTCCATGTTGGCCGACCGCCCAGCAGCCTGATGACAATATCTCATCAGCCTTTTACAGCCGAGTGGGAAAAGGGGAAAGAGAAAACCTAAAACAAGCCAATATACAACTAAGTATTCTTCTGTATCCAGTGAATTTTATTTTTAATACCATGAAAGACATTCACCTTCATTATACAGGGTGGGCCATTTATATGGATACACCGTAATAAAATGAGAATCTTTTATCTTTAGGGTCATCTGAAGGCAATTGTCTATGGTGTGAAGATACGAGATGTGCAGCATCTGAAACTACGGATACTGGATGCCTGTGCTGGCATTTCTCCTGCAGTGTTGCTATCAGTGTGTGAAGAGTGGGAGAGGAGGGTTGCATTGACAATCCAACACAATGGGCAGCACATTGAACACATTTTATAAGTGGTCAGAAACTTGTAAATAACTCATGAAAGAATAAAGTTACATTGAAACCAAGCACACCATTGTTTTTCTTGTGACTTTACCAATAAGTTTGATGTGTCACATGGCCCTCTTCCTATTGAAAAAACAAAAGTTGTATCCAAGATGGCCGACTTCTAAATGGCCACCATGGTCACCACCCATCTGGAGGAGTTTGCCCCCTCACATATACTAATGTGCCACAAACAGGACTTTAATATCACCAACCATTCCCATGTTATTACGGTGTATCCATATAAATGGCCCACCCTGTAGTTTTGAGTAGGTGGATACAGATATGTGGTAAAACAGCTTTCACCTTTGGAAATGTCATTAGTTTACCTAATCTCTATGGGTCTACAGAGATTAGCTAAACTGGGAAAGGAGAGAAAAAACCATCAGCACCTTGGAAAATCACTTCCATGTTTGGAGTAAATGTGACACCAATGTCTTTTTTTTCATTGGTGCCATGTTGTCATGATGATTGCAATTTACAAATACAGCATATTCTTGGCAGTGAAGATTTTGCACACGTGTCACATTAAAATCCATTTCTATCAGATATGGAAAACAAAACTGTTACACTGAAAGGCAAACTGTGTGGACCTACTTTTTCTCCTATGCAAAATGACACTGATAGTAAAGCCTCATCAATATACACGCCCAACTCAAACACATTGGGGGCTTTTTTATTTCTCAAATTTGCGATCGAAAAGTGACCATTTCTGCTTTCCATCCTACCATTAGTAACACAATGCCCTGCTGCATTAATGGAAAATAGATTTTGTCATATTCAATACAACATGGCATTCATTTTCTAAATTATAGTCCCCATTAGCGTCATAATGGAGGATAAAGCAGGGCCTAGATTGTGATTAACTTGTCATGACCGACTACCATGTAGTGTTCGTGAGGTCTGAGACAAATCCACCCCACACTTGACTTGTGCAATTTAAATAGTGAAGATGGCAAACGAACGTTTGAGCTTTCATGGCAGGACCTAAATAACCAATGGGTTATACTGTGGTGCTCATTTCCATCTTTATATTAAGATTTTGGTAAAAATATTTCAAACTTAGGATACATGGGTACTCTATCCAACTGTGACGCTGTATTGATCAATGGATTGCTACCTGGTATCTGGGATGATCTGGGACAGATCATACTACTCAAAGTTAATTAAAATACTTGAAATACATACTAAGTATTCTTCCTCATTTCCAATCTTCATACATGTCACAGGTGGTTTTACTACAGATTTTCTTAAAAAGCAAAACAATTTATTACTGCTTGAATTTAAGGATTCTGTGTCAGGAGACTAACTGCAAACAAAACTGAAAAGGTCATTGCCCAGTGACATCAGGAAACAGATTGCAAGAATCACCAGATGCCCTTTCTGTCATGTGTGAGTGTGTGGCTGGCAGTTAGCAGACCCAAATACAGACTCAGAGACAGATTCGGAAGCCACACAGCTTTGTGCAGTCTAACTGGAAACCAGAACTTACATGACTAAGCTAACAGGGTGCGCGCGCACACGCAAGGATGACATGACAGGGAACTGAGACAAGCTGAAGACTGAAATACACAGGATAACGAGAGGACGGATGACAGGCAACAGAGCTGGAACAAAGTAGACATAATGAGACAAGGGAAGCAAAGCTGAACACAAGGCACAGAAACAAAGACTATCAAAATAAACAGGAAACAGACAGAGACCGCACAAGGAAGACAGAGAACGCGGGCAAAAGAGCAGAGCACAGAGAGAGAACAGAGAAACCAGATGGACACACAGAGACATGTTGCAAATAAACACAGAGACAAGACAGATTTCACAGGGAGTCAGAAATAACTCAGGAAGATAGACGTTAGAGGACAGGGACGACTGAGACAGACTAGGCATGAAAAGGAACTAAAACTAAACAAGGAGCAGAGAACTCAGCAAACTCAGGAAATAAAAAACTCTTAGATCTCATTCCAGAAATACAGAACAATTCCAGGCAAACACAAACTACTGGGTCAGGAACCTGGGACTATGACACTATGGTAAGCAAACAAACAGCACACACAGCAGAAACAAGTGGACGGATATTAACTCAATCATATGAACAGGGAGAATAAGAATGGAGGGAGTGTATGTTTGTGGACAAAAAGTACAAATATAAGTGATGGTGGAAATGACAGCAGGGGCGGACAACATACTAGACTGTATAAACAGAAATTTGCATAGCAAAACAGAGAAATGTCATTGTGAGTTGTATATACAGAACACCCGTTTCAAATATGGAAACATTCGGGATAAAACATTTACAAAATCAAACCAAAACATCTTTATTTGTGGAGATTTCATAATAGACTTATTAAATCCAAACATAGATGACCAAAGAGTCATCTAGATCTATGCCAGATTTCCGTGGCCCTCTGTTAAAGACCATTTCATGCCAGTCAGTTCAGCATTAGATATTTTCCCTGATTAATATGAAAGCCAGTTAGGCAAGTGTGTGTGTATAATGGAAGAAAAAAGGCTTGTCCTCATTTCCCCAACGCTAGAGAAGCAATGACTTACAAAGATTGACTATTTGCCTCTCTACAAATCAGCACTCATTATGCAAAGTGAGTGAGCCCTCCGGTGTGGCCAGAAGAATGTAGCGGAGAGCAAACTCAACAGGATGTTGATTCACAAGAGTAGGGGACACAGCGGTGCACCAGTGCTGGCTACCAGCACTGGATGGTAACTGGACTGAACAAGTGTCAAGTGTAATTTAAGGGCAAGATGAGGATAAGCACAGTGAAACCCTACTCTAGGGCCCCAGACTGTGGAAATAAACTGATTGACAACCTATCCACAAATTCATTTGCCTGGCTGACTGCCCATGAATTAGGCACAGCGCCACCTCAGCACCTCTGTGAGCCACACTGTCAGGGCTCATTCACTGATTTCCATGTTGGAGCCACCCTTACTATACACCCAACATCTAAGGGATGGAAAGGGAAATAAAACTTTTACTTCAAAGATCAGTTACTTTCAAAGAACTTCATATTTATTACTTTGATTCCCCGGTTATTGACTTACTGACCATCCCCAGTGCTTTGTCCAGTGCTCATTTCATTTTTCTATTCATACTCCATGTTTCCCTTTTATTTACCATACATGCTTGTAGAATGATTGTAGAAGTTAGAATTATTTTTGATCCAACACTGTTTTCCACACATGCCAAATACACAAATGGCAGAAACTTCTGTGAGAAACAACTTTACTTCCAAACTTTCATTCTTCTAAACAGATTATAGAGCTGTGATGAAACTGTGAAGGGAAAAAACCCCTCAGCACTGCATACATCAGCGTCAGTCACCACCAACTTTGACAGTGAAAATGGTAAACTTTGCGTTTTTTTGTTGTTTGTACTGCACATTTTAAAGTACAATTAATTACCTGTGTTAAGTGGGAAAGTACAAGCAGAGCGAAAACAGTTTCCCTCATTTATCAGTGAAATCATTCATGACAAAGCCTCATAGCCTCACTCAAGTGTTTGTTCCCACTTGGAACAGAATCTTAAAGTGTCACCCAAATAATTAGGAGGAAACTCACACTTAAAGCTCATTGTCCGCTGTTCATCTTGATGTTTCTTGTTTTGTTTTTTTTCATTAATCAGATTGACTAACTAGGCGACTAAAATATTTATTTAGGCTTTATAAAGTGTTTGCATTGTTGATTTTGTTGTATTTTTAATGAAAAAAGGCCAAAGAGTCAAAGAAAGAGAACTTATTGCAATAAAAGAGTGTGATTATGAAGAAAATTCACATATTCTCATGAAACAGACTTTTCCCTTGCATTCACATTTTAGAGCCATTTTAAACATTTATTGTCACCTCTCTTGCAGCTGTTGCAACTGCTATGCAATTTTCTCCACTTGGGCTGCACAATATGGAAACAACTCTTTCACAGTCATTTTTTTCATATCAATTCAAATCAATATGTTTCACAATATAAATAAAGTCACTATTTTTTTAAAGCTTAAAGATTCCTTTTTACTCCCGAGTCTGATATACAGATATAAAGTTAATTTTGGTTAATTTTGTAATAATGTAAATATAATTTAATTTAATCTAATGTATCATAAACAGTTGGAAAATACATTCACTAGCTGGGCCCACGTCCTCATTTTAGGTTTAACAGCGTTTTAGTAGGTAAAGGTGATGCTTGGACATGAATTCAGCTGCGGTTTGGGGAAGGCCTCGAAGGGCAATGGCGACGGTTCCCGGGCCTGGCAGATCGCCGTGTACTAAATAGGAGTGAAGAAGTTAAAGAATTGAGAACAAGGAGGGAGGGAGGGGCACGTAAACGAGAATGAACACCTTGCAGAACTGGGGGAACCTATATAGATGACAACCGGAAGGAGCGTGTTTGGAGGCGTGGTCCTGCTCCTGAAATTACGATACATAATCTCCAATAATTTTTGTGCAGTTCAAATAATAAATATTTGGGTCCTCCATGGACAACAGCCCTCCACGAGTATCATTTTAAAAGGACCCTTATTGAACTATATACTGCATTTTATGTGTGCCCTTTGTTCTCACTGTAACTTGTTTTTTCACCACTTTGCTGAAGTTGTGTTGGGAAAGGTGGTTGTGCAGTATAATAATTCCCAGCTCTTACAAATGTGTTAGCTACAGCTTTCCTCCCACTTCTCTGGCAAACGAGCACATTCACAGCAGCAAAGATCAGCGGATCAATAGAAACATACGGCAGCTTCATCTTCAATGAACTTTCTTTTTCTGTCTTTGTTTGCACCGTAGCACATCTTCACGTGGGAGGCAGAGATTTTCAAACTTTCAGTTCCTCTATTAGTCACGGCGTAAAATTGATTACAAACGGAGAGGAATTAAGAGACGTTTAAATTACATAATTATGACACTTAACTGCGAGGCATTTCTAACGCTGAGGAATTTAAAGGGAACTGTTCATTTTGTGAGACTTCCAAGATTCAGAATTAGCAGCTACATCAGGGCATGCAGAGAAAATGTGAATGTGAAGCACCAATGTGATTAGAAGGCTGTTTTTTTTAGTGTTTTCTTTGATAAATTTTATATCTGGAAAGGACAGTTTTCCAAAATATTAACAATAATAACACATGTCCTCATCTTTGTGTATACATGCCTGCAGACTAGAAGAGGTAAGACAATCGGTTCTGTCTACCCATCTGTTTGCAACCCACAGACCTACACATCATTCTGTTCGTGTGCTTGTCCCATGTATGCCGATCTCACATTATTATAAAAGTAACTATATACACTAGAACCTGGGCAAGTATATTTCTATTACTGTCATGCTTATTGTGCTGAGGCTGAGTTTTGTTTTTCTTTCCTCCTTTTTTTTCCCTTTTCTCTGTTCTTCAACCTGTTTGGTACAAAGCAATCAATCAACTGTGGCGTGGTGCCACAGTTCAGACAGTTAGGGTTGGTCTCATCTCTACTCTGCAGTCTGCCTGGTACCCTGACTGGAAACCTTTTTGTTCGAGTCGCTACTCACCTCTGGGCTGTGGACACTATCAGCACCGCTAAAGAAGGAACTCACCTTCTCACAGTCTGCCTACCCGCTCTTCACCTGCGTGGCCATGCAACCTCTGGATACCCACCTGGCACCCGTGTTGTCCTCCTGAGCTCTCACTCACCTCCACAAAAAGTCACACAACCCAGAATACTGAAATGACTCAGTTCCTGTTCCTACTGCCCTGGAATCAGCATTAACTCTCTAACTCTCCCCTTACCTAAGACCACTTATTCACTCCGCACTGCAGTCATCAAATCTAACACTCTCACAACTCAACAAAACTTGCTAGCAGTCATCTGAGACTGTTCACTGAATCCGGTTTATATTTAAGTATTAGCTATATATATATATAC
>NW_024582746.1:385315-400065 GCF_018398535.1 Haplochromis burtoni
TATATATATATATTCTCATCAGGATTAATGGCGTGTGAAATATTGGAAGGAATCTTACAATCTTACAAACAGGACAAAAATATGACCCTTTTGTTCCAGGTTATATAGAATTTGCCTTTTTGTAAGCTAAAAGAAAAGGTCAACTATTCCAGATTAAAGATCTCAGAGTTCAGGAGACACCCACTAATGATCTGTGACTGCCTTCCCATTATTAAAATTCAATATGGACAATTTAAGAATACATGAATGAATGAAAATAATGTGTATCCACTCAGTCGCAGTATCTCAAAAAGGCTAAAGGTGTAATTTTTTATGTTTATGTACCTTTTTTTCCTTTGGGGTCTTGAAATGTCAGTCGACCAAATCAGTTAGGTGACTTATAGTAATCATTCAAAAGCTCTTTGTTTTATATAGAGCACACTGAAATTATATCCTAGGTATCCAAGAAATACTCCTGTACATATTACACGTCAATCAAACCAAAAGCAGAAGGCCAGTACTGCTGGGACACACCACGTTACTTATCCCAGCATGAATACTTTCTGTGACCTTTAAGCTTTACTGTAGCAGTTTATTGACTTTCTGTCTCAGCATACATCTCTGATAATACAAGGCAGCATTTTAGAGACATTTTTGTGGACAGAAGCTGCTTCACTGAAGCCTTCCATCCATCCAATAAACAGCAGGAAACAAGGGTGGGGGAGGTGTTTTTTGCTGAATATATGAGAAAATAATAAAAAATAAAACTGCAAGATTACAGAAAAGGGATCAAGAATGACTTTTTAGATGGTGAAAAGTTAAAGTTAAAGATTAAACACAGGAACAGTGAACGCCAACTTTTTCAGTCTCCACAATTTCATTGGTGATAAAATACAAACCAACTACATTGATTAAAAAAATAAGAACGACAGAAAGTGTTGGTTTCTTTGACAGACGGTAACTCCAGAAAGTGATAAACTGAAACTCAACATACACGTAACCCTCCACTATTTGTTTTGTTTAAATAAGTCTTATTTCACCTGTCGCTCCCTGGGGATGTTCTAGTCAAGGGCATCTAATCAGTCACCCTAATTCTGATTTTAATCATTTGAGAACATCACCAAATTAAAGCAAACATTTGCTTCAGTAAATACCAAACAATTTACAATGTCTACTTCATTTTTTACATGAATGTCAGTTGCAGTTCTTCTCGTGGCTTTACATACGTGGTAGCTTGTACTGCAAACTGAGGAGAACTTTATATGAGTTAAAGTAAAGCTGGTAGCTATGAAAAGTATGGTGTTGAACTGCGTACAAAGAAGAGGATGCAGCTTGCTGAGGCTGCTGCACAAATAATACTGTGCTCTGCTGCCAAGGTGACACTGCATCTCTCACCAGCTCTTTGTCCGCAGACTCTAACCTGTTGACAGGATGCCACATCGCATAGTTGAGCTCACTCTTCACACTGATGGATGTTCAAGACAAGCACAACACATCAAATCCCCCATTTTTTGATATGTTATTTCCTTGCCCTAACAGTCAGAGAGGCAGAGGCTGACAGAACGGTTTAATGCCAGCACTTGTCATCATTTTTCTTACCAACCAATCCCAAAAGCAAACAACGGCTGCTTTACATGTATAGGGCTGCAATTTATTCTTGCAAAGAGAATCAAATCCAAATCAACACTTGTCATACTTGCCTAATGCAATAAAAACGTACCTTTAGGATGGGATACAGTTAACGATGAATCACAGGGTTGGTAATCTACGGGTGTCTGAAATTTCCTAACTCCTTGAAACAACTGAAATTTTCAGTATTTTTCTTCTACGATGATAAAGAATTCATATAGTGCAAAGAAAAAGCAAGGGAAAAGGCTACATCCCCAGTTATTACAGCAGAACAAACCCGCAGAGAAAGATCGATGGTAATTCTTGGTGAAGCATTTGTTCTGACAAAGCCTCAGAAAAGTTTGAGATAAAACCATAAATGAGTGATAATAAAGTTTTACTTCCCATCACTTAGGTTATGTTTAGTACACCCCCCAAAATCAAAGTTTCCCCTCTGACAAGCTTTAAGGACAAGTTTTTTTCCAATTCATATTTTCTAAAAAATTCATCAGCTGGCACAGTGTGAGTAGCTGGATGGGGTCAGGGTCCATGAAATAAAAAATGTTAAAAATACTTGCCAAGAGTTTCTGTAATGCAATTGTTTGTTTCAACAAGCCCGCCTGTACACAAATGCCATGTGCAAACATTAGGATAGACGGGATGCCTGGAAATGTATCTGGTGCATGGGACAGACAACCCCAGGACTTAATTTATGAACACAGACGAGAGCTTATAACCTGGAATATATTAAGTGGTCACTATGAAAGTCTACGCACTCACATTACTGACATGAAAGTCAGGTGGAACATTCAATGAACTTGAGCATGACCGACTTGTATTAATAGTCTGAACACACAGTCCCTGTGCACCTTGGTGGCCTTTTTAAATGTAATTAAGCTCCAAATCTCATCACCGAGTTTAAGTATGGAGAAATGCAAAGGACATGGAAGGTTGAATGTGTAAAGTAAGAACAAGCACAGAGGAGACAGTCAGTAATTTTCAACAGGTTATGAGAGTGACCGAACGAGCTGAAACAGAGACATTGGTACGTGTGTGTGTTTGGGTGTGAGTGTGTCTCCCCACTAGAAGAGTGAGGAGTACAGCCTTGGATTACACAGAGAGAGGATTAACATCTCTACAGTCGAGGGATCTGTGTGAAATTGCAAAGGTGTGCCACTGCAATTTTCACTGCTGTCAGGCTGCCTCCTCTAGGGTGTGAAATTTTCACCAGATACCAGACAAAGATTTCTGCTGTGGTTGGCCAGTTTGTCTACTTGGCTTTCTGGAACCTTCTGGTCTATATGGGACACTAACCTTGTCATGGTCCCCGTGCCTGCTCGGCTGGCCCTGTGTGGCTACATGTTATGTTTTGTCTTTTCTCTCTCTCTCCTCTCTCTCTGCTCGCTGCCTGGGCGGAGCTCGTTGTGAGCTCCCGGCCTCCACCACCTGTAGGCAATCACCTGTGGCTCCTCACCTTGTTTGCTCCCGCTACTTAAGGCAGTGACTGAGAGCACCTCGCCGCTGGACTATTGAGTAACGCTCGTCAGTGCTACTTTAGCCTCAGCCAGTTTTGAGCTCTGTCCGTGAAAGTTCTGTGCTAACTCTTGTTCTCTGTATGCAGATTTCTCGTGCTTGGTTTGGAGACTCTGGACGCTTTTTCCGACCCCTCTCTGCACCCCTGGGAACCCTGGCCCCCTTCTCCTTCACCTGTATATAGTGCACCTGGAGTGTGTAAATAAACCTGTTTTTCTGAGACTTCAGTCTGCGCCGAGTCCTCCCTGCTCCTCCGTGACAGAATAGTCCAGCCAACCATGGACTCAGCAGACTCTGCTTCCTCGGCCCCGGCCCCGATTACCTTGGAGGAGCTACTACACCGGCACGAGCAGATGTTAGTCCGGCTCAGTGGAGAGGTGGCTGCCTTGGCTCTGGCCGTCGCCCAACGAACACCACTAGAGGCGAGCCCCCCCGAGGCGAGCCCCCCGGACCGGTCGTCCTCCAGGACTCCTGCTCACGCGCTACCACTCTTCCTCTGTCTTCAGGTAACATCAGGCTTTGCTGCAAGCGCTGCTGCACCACCTCTCTCCTCTGTGTCTTTGGATAAGCTGTTGCCCACACCTGAGGCATTCACGGGGGAGCTGGGGAAGTGCGCGGGGTTTTTGATGCAGTGCGCTATGCATTTTCGCCAATTGCCACATGTCTTTTCTAGCGATGAGGTCAAGATCGCCTATTTCGTTCAGCTGTTACGTGACCGTGCTTTGACCTGGGCGCAGGCTCAACTTCAAGCAAACCCTGTAATTACGTATGCTGACTTCCTTTCCAAGTTTAAGGCTGTGTTTGATAAGGGCTCGCAAGCCGTCACGCTACCTTAAACAGGTAAGCCAGTAGCCGGTCACCGCTTACTCAACCTTAAACAAGGTAAGCGCAGTATGGCTGATTATTCTGTTGATTTTTGGACCCTGGCAGCGCAAACAAAGTGGGGGCAGGAGGCATTAAGGACCACGTTACTAAACAACATCAACGACGACCTAAAGGACGAATTAATGATGCGTGAACTCCCTCAATCTCTGGAGGCTGTTATGTCGCTGTGTATTCAGGTGGATGATCGGCTGCGTGCGCGCCGGAGTGTGCGGAGGCACGCACCGCGGGAGTCGCGGGCAACAAGAGACCCTTCCCCCGAGTCACGAGGAGCCCGTGAGTACAGCGGGGGCGAGGAAGGAGAGCAGCCGATGCAGATAGGACGCTCCCGCCTTTCACCCGCGGAACGTCAGCGTCGGTTCTCCGCTGGTGAGTGCTTGTATTGCGGCCGTAAGGGTCACTTTATCTCCACCTGCCCGGCTCTGGCAAAAGAGCGCGCCCACCAGTAATGGAGAGGGTACTGGTGGGCGACCTGTCTGGTAAACACTCCCATCCACGTTTTACATTGCCCGCAAAGCTCACGATACAGACAGCGATTCACCCTCTTTCTGCATTAATAGACTCTGGTGCTGAGCAGAGCTTCATTGATATCTCACTAGCCACAAAGCTGAACGTCGCTACCACAGCTTTGCCTAATCCGCTCCGTGTGTCTGCCTTATCAGGCCAACGTTTGCCAGACATCACTCATATTACTGAACCCTTGTCTCTCACACTCTCCGGTAACCATACTCGAAAGGATTAGCTTCTTCGTGTTCAAGACACCGTTTGCACCACTTGTGTTAGGTTACCCCTGGTTGGTGCAACATAACCCCCAGATAGACTGGAAGAAAGAGCGTGTTACGGGGTGGAGTGTGGAATGCCACATGAACTGTCTTAAAACTGCCACCCCCCCGGTCACTCGGCTAACCACTGTTGAGCCCACAGAGGAGTGCGATTTGTCCGCTGTTCCCTTTGTCTATCACGACCTGGCAGCAGTATTCAGCAAGGACAAAGCAAAGATGCTCCCCCCCCACAGGCCCTATGACTGTGCCATTGACCTCCTCCCGGGGGCGCCGCTTCCCTCTGGCCGCTTGTATAGCCTCACCCAACCTGAGAGAGAGACAATGGAGAAATACATCACCGACTCGCTGGCTGCGGGCATTCTGCGGTCCTCTTCTTCTCCTGTGGGTGCAGGTTTTTTTTTTGTCAGCAAGAAAGACAAAACCCTCCGGCCGTGTATAGACTATCGTGGCCTCAACAAAATCACGATCAAAAACAAATACCCGCTGCCCCTTCTCTCCTCTGCCTTTGAACTACTCCAAGGGGCTACAGTGTTCACCAAACTCGATCTGAGAAACGCTTACCACCTAGTGAGGATTCGAAAGGGAGACGAATGGAAGACGGCATTCAACACACATATTGGTCATTTTGAGTATTTGGTAATGCCCTTCGGTCTGACAAACGCCCCTGCTGTTTTTCAAGCGCTAGTCAATGATGTCCTCAGGGATTATATTAACCGCTGTGCTTTTGTCTACCTTGATGACATTCTTGTTTTTTCAAGGACTGTGAAGGAGCACGAAGTCCATGTGAGACAGATTCTCCAGCGCCTGTTGGAGAACAAACTCTTTGTGAAGGCGGAGAAATGTGACTTCCACGTAGACTCAGTGGCGTTCTTGGGGTACATCATCGCTC
Source organism: Haplochromis burtoni (assembly GCF_018398535.1). Lineage (NCBI taxonomy): Eukaryota > Metazoa > Chordata > Actinopteri > Cichliformes > Cichlidae > Haplochromis > Haplochromis burtoni. Next base: position 390,989 of record NW_024582746.1, read on the forward strand.
AAGGTAATCTGAAGCCTGACCCAGCAAAGGTCCAAACAGTCCTAGACTGGCCCAAGCCCCCAAATCGCCTGCAGCTCCAGCGTTTTTTGGGCTTTGCCAGCAGCTTATTTGCTGAGGCTGAGTTTTGTTTTTCTTTCCTCCTTTTTTTTCCCTTTTCTCTGTTCTTCAACCTGTTTGGTACAAAGCAATCAATCAACTGTGGCGTGGTGCCACAGTTCAGACAGTTAGGGTTGGTCTCATCTCCACTCTGCAGTCTGCCTGGTACCCTGACTGGAAACCTTTTTGTTCGAGTCGCTACTCACCTCTGGGCTGTGGACACTATCAGCACCGCTAAAGAAGGAACTCACCTTCTCACAGTCTGCCTACCCGCTCTTCACCTGCGTGGCCATGCAACCTCTGGATACCCACCTGGCACCCGTGTTGTCCTCCTGAGCTCTCACTCACCTCCACAAAAAGTCACACAACCCAGAATACTGAAATGACTCAGTTCCTGTTCCTACTGCCCTGGAATCAGCATTAACTCTCTAACTCTCCCCTTACCTAAGACCACTTATTCACTCCGCACTGCAGTCATCAAATCTAACACTCTCACAACTCAACAAAACTTGCTAGCAGTCATCTGAGACTGTTCACTGAATCCGGTTTATATTTAAGTATTAGCTATATATATAAATATATCTAATATATATTAAATATAATATATATTAATATTATATATATAATATATATATATATATATTAATATATTATTATATAAATCATTCACATCAGATTAATGCGTGGGTGAAATTGGAGAGAATCTTACATCTTTACAACAGGACAAAAATATGACACCTTTTCCAATTTATAAAATTGCCTTTTCTTAAGCTAAAAGAAAATAACCTATTCAGATTAAACGATCTCGAGTCAGAAGCACCCACAAATACGTCATGACTGCCTTCCGATATTAAAATCAATAGACAATTAAGAATGAATGAAAATAATGTGTATCCACTCAGTCGCAGTATCTCAAAAAGGCTAAAGGTGTAATTTTTTATGTTTATGTACCTTTTTTTCCTTTGGGGTCTTGAAATGTCAGTCGACCAAATCAGTTAGGTGACTTATAGTAATCATTCAAAAGCTCTTTGTTTTATATAGAGCACACTGAAATTATATCCTAGGTATCCAAGAAATACTCCTGTACATATTACACGTCAATCAAACCAAAAGCAGAAGGCCAGTACTGCTGGGACACACCACGTTACTTATCCCAGCATGAATACTTTCTGTGACCTTTAAGCTTTACTGTAGCAGTTTATTGACTTTCTGTCTCAGCATACATCTCTGATAATACAAGGCAGCATTTTAGAGACATTTTTGTGGACAGAAGCTGCTTCACTGAAGCCTTCCATCCATCCAATAAACAGCAGGAAACAAGGGTGGGGGAGGTGTTTTTTGCTGAATATATGAGAAAATAATAAAAAATAAAACTGCAAGATTACAGAAAAGGGATCAAGAATGACTTTTTAGATGGTGAAAAGTTAAAGTTAAAGATTAAACACAGGAACAGTGAACGCCAACTTTTTCAGTCTCCACAATTTCATTGGTGATAAAATACAAACCAACTACATTGATTAAAAAAATAAGAACGACAGAAAGTGTTGGTTTCTTTGACAGACGGTAACTCCAGAAAGTGATAAACTGAAACTCAACATACACGTAACCCTCCACTATTTGTTTTGTTTAAATAAGTCTTATTTCACCTGTCGCTCCCTGGGGATGTTCTAGTCAAGGGCATCTAATCAGTCACCCTAATTCTGATTTTAATCATTTGAGAACATCACCAAATTAAAGCAAACATTTGCTTCAGTAAATACCAAACAATTTACAATGTCTACTTCATTTTTTACATGAATGTCAGTTGCAGTTCTTCTCGTGGCTTTACATACGTGGTAGCTTGTACTGCAAACTGAGGAGAACTTTATATGAGTTAAAGTAAAGCTGGTAGCTATGAAAAGTATGGTGTTGAACTGCGTACAAAGAAGAGGATGCAGCTTGCTGAGGCTGCTGCACAAATAATACTGTGCTCTGCTGCCAAGGTGACACTGCATCTCTCACCAGCTCTTTGTCCGCAGACTCTAACCTGTTGACAGGATGCCACATCGCATAGTTGAGCTCACTCTTCACACTGATGGATGTTCAAGACAAGCACAACACATCAAATCCCCCATTTTTTGATATGTTATTTCCTTGCCCTAACAGTCAGAGAGGCAGAGGCTGACAGAACGGTTTAATGCCAGCACTTGTCATCATTTTTCTTACCAACCAATCCCAAAAGCAAACAACGGCTGCTTTACATGTATAGGGCTGCAATTTATTCTTGCAAAGAGAATCAAATCCAAATCAACACTTGTCATACTTGCCTAATGCAATAAAAACGTACCTTTAGGATGGGATACAGTTAACGATGAATCACAGGGTTGGTAATCTACGGGTGTCTGAAATTTCCTAACTCCTTGAAACAACTGAAATTTTCAGTATTTTTCTTCTACGATGATAAAGAATTCATATAGTGCAAAGAAAAAGCAAGGGAAAAGGCTACATCCCCAGTTATTACAGCAGAACAAACCCGCAGAGAAAGATCGATGGTAATTCTTGGTGAAGCATTTGTTCTGACAAAGCCTCAGAAAAGTTTGAGATAAAACCATAAATGAGTGATAATAAAGTTTTACTTCCCACCACTTAGGTTATGTTTAGTACACCCCCCAAAATCAAAGTTTCCCCTCTGACAAGCTTTAAGGACAAGTTTTTTTCCAATTCATATTTTCTAAAAAATTCATCAGCTGGCACAGTGTGAGTAGCTGGATGGGGTCAGGGTCCATGAAATAAAAAATGTTAAAAATACTTGCCAAGAGTTTCTGTAATGCAATTGTTTGTTTCAACAAGCCCGCCTGTACACAAATGCCATGTGCAAACATTAGGATAGACGGGATGCCTGGAAATGTATCTGGTGCATGGGACAGACAACCCCAGGACTTAATTTATGAACACAGACGAGAGCTTATAACCTGGAATATATTAAGTGGTCACTATGAAAGTCTACGCACTCACATTACTGACATGAAAGTCAGGTGGAACATTCAATGAACTTGAGCATGACCGACTTGTATTAATAGTCTGAACACACAGTCCCTGTGCACCTTGGTGGCCTTTTTAAATGTAATTAAGCTCCAAATCTCATCACCGAGTTTAAGTATGGAGAAATGCAAAGGACATGGAAGGTTGAATGTGTAAAGTAAGAACAAGCACAGAGGAGACAGTCAGTAATTTTCAACAGGTTATGAGAGTGACCGAACGAGCTGAAACAGAGACATTGGTACGTGTGTGTGTTTGGGTGTGAGTGTGTCTCCCCACTAGAAGAGTGAGGAGTACAGCCTTGGATTACACAGAGAGAGGATTAACATCTCTACAGTCGAGGGATCTGTGTGAAATTGCAAAGGTGTGCCACTGCAATTTTCACTGCTGTCAGGCTGCCTCCTCTAGGGTGTGAAATTTTCACCAGATACCAGACAAAGATTTCTGCTGTGGTTGGCCAGTTTGTCTACTTGGCTTTCTGGAACCTTCTGGTCTATATGGGACACTAACCTTGTCATGGTCCCCGTGCCTGCTCGGCTGGCCCTGTGTGGCTACATGTTATGTTTTGTCTTTTCTCTCTCTCTCCTCTCTCTCTGCTCGCTGCCTGGGCGGAGCTCATTGTGAGCTCCCGGCCTCCACCACCTGTAGGCAATCACCTGTGGCTCCTCACCTTGTTTGCTCCCGCTACTTAAGGCAGTGACTGAGAGCACCTCGCCGCTGGACTATTGAGTAACGCTCGTCAGTGCTACTTTAGCCTCAGCCAGTTTTGAGCTCTGTCCGTGAAAGTTCTGTGCTAACTCTTGTTCTCTGTATGCAGATTTCTCGTGCTTGGTTTGGAGACTCTGGACGCTTTTTCCGACCCCTCTCTGCACCCCTGGGAACCCTGGCCCCCTTCTCCTTCACCTGTATATAGTGCACCTGGAGTGTGTAAATAAACCTGTTTTTCTGAGACTTCAGTCTGCGCCGAGTCCTCCCTGCTCCTCCGTGACAGAATAGTCCAGCCAACCATGGACTCAGCAGACTCTGCTTCCTCGGCCCCGGCCCCGATTACCTTGGAGGAGCTACTACACCGGCACGAGCAGATGTTAGTCCGGCTCAGTGGAGAGGTGGCTGCCTTGGCTCTGGCCGTCGCCCAACGAACACCACTAGAGGCGAGCCCCCCCGAGGCGAGCCCCCCGGAGCGCCCGGCCTCTGCCTCATCTTCTCAGGTAACATCAGGCTTTGCTGCAAGCGCTGCTGCACCACCTCTCTCCTCTGTGTCTTTGCAGGTAACATCAGGCTTTGCTGCAAGCGCTGCTGCACCACCTCTCTCCTCTGTGTCTTTGGATAAGCTGTTGCCCACACCTGAGGCATTCACGGGGGAGCTGGGGAAGTGCGCGGGGTTTTTGATGCAGTGCGCTATGCATTTTCGCCAATTGCCACATGTCTTTTCTAGCGATGAGGTCAAGATCGCCTATTTCGTTCAGCTGTTACGTGACCGTGCTTTGACCTGGGCGCAGGCTCAACTTCAAGCAAACCCTGTAATTACGTATGCTGACTTCCTTTCCAAGTTTAAGGCTGTGTTTGATAAGGGCTCCAGCACAGAAGCCGCCGGTCACCGCTTACTCAACCTTAAACAAGGTAAGCGCAGTATGCGCGGTCACCGCTTACTCAACCTTAAACAAGGTAAGCGCAGTATGGCTGATTATTCTGTTGATTTTTGGACCCTGGCAGCGCAAACAAAGTGGGGGCAGGAGGCATTAAGGACCACGTTACTAAACAACATCAACGACGACCTAAAGGACGAATTAATGATGCGTGAACTCCCTCAATCTCTGGAGGCTGTTATGTCGCTGTGTATTCAGGTGGATGATCGGCTGCGTGCGCGCCGGAGTGTGCGGAGGCACGCACCGCGGGAGTCGCGGGCAACAAGAGACCCTTCCCCCGAGTCACGAGGAGCCCGTGAGTACAGCGGGGGCGAGGAAGGAGAGCAGCCGATGCAGATAGGACGCTCCCGCCTTTCACCCGCGGAACGTCAGCGTCGGTTCTCCGCTGGTGAGTGCTTGTATTGCGGCCGTAAGGGTCACTTTATCTCCACCTGCCCGGCTCTGGCAAAAGAGCGCGCCCACCAGTAATGGAGAGGGTACTGGTGGGCGACCTGTCTGGTAAACACTCCCATCCACGTTTTACATTGCCCGCAAAGCTCACGATACAGACAGCGATTCACCCTCTTTCTGCATTAATAGACTCTGGTGCTGAGCAGAGCTTCATTGATATCTCACTAGCCACAAAGCTGAACGTCGCTACCACAGCTTTGCCTAATCCGCTCCGTGTGTCTGCCTTATCAGGCCAACGTTTGCCAGACATCACTCATATTACTGAACCCTTGTCTCTCACACTCTCCGGTAACCATACTGAAAGGATTAGCTTCTTCGTGTTCAAGACACCGTTTGCACCACTTGTGTTAGGTTACCCCTGGTTGGTGCAACATAACCCCCAGATAGACTGGAAGAAAGAGCGTGTTACGGGGTGGAGTGTGGAATGCCACATGAACTGTCTTAAAACTGCCACCCCCCCGGTCACTCGGCTAACCACTGTTGAGCCCACAGAGGAGTGCGATTTGTCCGCTGTTCCCTTTGTCTATCACGACCTGGCAGCAGTATTCAGCAAGGACAAAGCAAAGATGCTCCCCCCCCACAGGCCCTATGACTGTGCCATTGACCTCCTCCCGGGGGCGCCGCTTCCCTCTGGCCGCTTGTATAGCCTCACCCAACCTGAGAGAGAGACAATGGAGAAATACATCACCGACTCGCTGGCTGCGGGCATTCTGCGGTCCGTCCGCGCCCCCCACTTCCCAGCTGGCCTCCCTCTCTCCTTCTCCTGTGTGATGATATGCGCTTTCATTGTGTTTTGTGTCCAGCAAAAGCGAAAAAGCACAAAGCATATCACCTTCCAAATACACACGACGCCAGCGATGTGTTAATAAGACTATCCGTAATGTGTGCAGCACGCTTGCACAAAGGCACTGATGTTACCTGAGAAGCATGAGCACTGCACGCAACAAAATCACGATTTCAAAAAACCAAAGTACCCGCTGCCCCCTTCCTCGTCCGTGCTGCCTCTCCGTTAAACGCTACTCGCAAGGCTCGCTACCCAACAGTGTTCACCGCAAAGCTGCGTTCACGGGCTCAGCTCTATGGTTGTTTCGATTGGGCGACGGCCATGCGCCGAGAAGAAGCAACGCCTCACCACCTCTCCTCCAACGTGACGAACTTCGGCGAAAAGAGACGTAACGAATAAGTGAAGACGGCATCTCAACATCACATCTGCTGTTCAGTTGCCGGTTTAAGTATTAGTTCTCTCCTCCAGTAATGCCCCTTCCTCGTCTGACCAGAGAGCCCCTGCTGTGTTTCGACGCTATCAATGACCTGTCGCTACAGAGTATATAATCATAGAATCCGCCTGGCTTTCTAGTCCTTTGTTGCTACCTTTTGCGTGGAGTACATTTCTCTTCGTTACTGTTTCATGACTTGAAGGACGCAAGCCGAAAAGTAGGACTCAGTTCCCGACGTGACAGCACATAGATTCTAGCCCCACTTTCAGACCTTATGAAAACAGATTACCAAATTTACACTCATCATCTCGCTAGGAAGGCCGTAGACAAAATCGTTAGACTTCCACTATTATAAGGAGTGAAGGATGCCACAGTGGGCCAGCGGTCCTCGCGGATGTAGTGCAATATGACAATGGCCTATACGGTAATAAAATGCTGGATAGTCCCTCAGAAGTCCCCAGCGCTCCCCAAAGACCAAACACACAAGCTTATCCTAGACTGGGGACCCAAGCCACCCCAATCATGCATAGCCACAGTAGAAAGCAAGTTCCAGCTTTTGCACGCGCAGTTGCACCCAACTTTCACCGTAGCACCCAGAGCTCCATTCACAAAACTTGAGATCTTGATGGCTAAGAGTATGCACCCTCGAAATTGACCATCGCGTACGCAGCATTAAGAATCACACTTACGCCTCGAAAAAGCGTGGGTCCGTTTCAAGTGGTGGGACCTCTCGCCCAGGAGCCCCAGCGTACGCGCGTTTATCGAGCTAGCGCAGCAAGAACGACACTAAAGAAAGTAAGAGGAGCTTATCAGGCGATTGCCCTCCACTAGCTGTTCCTTCCGGTTGTCGATACGTGAGCTCACAACGACACCTGATCCCCCTGCACCAACGAAGCACCACTGTATGCAGGACGAGATGAATGGAGAAAGTGAGCAGGAGACAGGAAGCTAATGAAGGCCATAACATGTATCCACTCGATATCTCGGCCCGTTCCAGTTCAAACGTATCTAGTAACAACTCACCCGGGCAGCCATGAACAAGTTATTGTCCCATATAGACACAGAAGTTTCCGAGATACCCAAGTTATCACCAACGACTGCCCTGCCCTCACACACAAGCAGAGAATCTGAGCGTCTGGAAGTAACTGCTATTCTGGACTGAAAGAGAAACTCGTCTGCTGTAGCAAACTCGCACTACGCAGAATTGAAAGATGCACTCGATCCTGACGGGCGCTGAGCAATCCCCTATGCAAGTTGTTAGTAGGGACAAAAAAATCTACCCAAAATAGCCTTGGGCACATCCTTTGCACCGAATTAACCACTCACAAGTCCTCTCCAACTGATCACGTATGATCTTTCAAATCCTCCTCGCTCCTAATGCTCAAGATGTCCCATTACAGTCGTTTTTCGTCACTGACTCCTCACTTCTTACTTTAGTTGCTCCCGTGCGAAGACACACTCTACGATTCCCTTGCTATCATCCTAGTCTCCCAACGATATCACACACGTACAGCTGTCTACAAGCTTAATGATCTCTATCGTGTTTTTCAGCCTTCGTTCGGGTCACTCTGCATAACCTTGTCTGTTGAGACAATTTGTCGACTGACATTTTGCTGCGCCCCTGTGTTGTTTATTTTTTATTTTATCTTTGTGTCCCCATTTTTAACTCATCTTTACTCTTCTTGCCATGATCCTTGTTGCATTGTGTCTCCATATCTTACAGCTTAACGCGGTGATGAGATTTGCGAGACTTAATTAGCATTTAAAAAGGCCACCAAGTGCACAGCGGACCTGTGTTGTCCATATCTGACCTAGCACCATCATATAGTCACCTGGTCATTGTGCCTATCAAGAGTTCATTTTGATATATATGTCCTACACTGATCTCATTAGCAACACACACTTTGTCTGTGATCCAGTCGCTTTTGAGTTGACACTAATTCCATGTTAAAGTAAATCCTCCTACTTGTAAGTTGATTATTTCTATAGTTGATTTATTATATTCACTTCCTCGAACAGTTCATCGATTCACATTTATAGATATAAATACCATACGCCTTTGATTGTCTCAAATTGAATCTGAAGAATTCCATACTTCTCCCGATCAAACTGGCACCACAGTTACTACCACTTTCCACTAGAGCATCCTCCCCGTCTTATCGCCTGTAAAGTTCTTCATCATTCACCATCTCGCCTCGCGACAGACGGCTAGCTCTCGAAAAAACAAAAGAAACCAACCCTTAAGACATTACAGAAACTCATCGGCCCATAAGAGTAATCAATTGATTTAGACATTTTTGTATGATACATGTTATGCTTATGTACCCTGACCCCATCCAGCTAACTTCCGCAGCTGACACTATTGCCATGCTGAGTGATCAACAAAAGCAAACAAATGTAGAGTCTTTAGTAATCAAGAAATATTGAGTTTGTTAATATTTTGAAAACAAAACTTGTTCCTAAATCTTGTCAGAGTGCAGTATTAACGCGCTACAGTATTTTTTTTTTTCTGCTACTACTGCACATTCACCAAGTGTATATACTATATGTCTGTATATATATATAATTAATAATATATATAAATAATTTATATATTATACTTATATATATATATATATATATACATTCACCCAGTTTATATACTATATGT
>NW_024582746.1:400090-424154 GCF_018398535.1 Haplochromis burtoni
ATATATATATATAATGTTCTTCCTCTACACCCCCCCCAAATTTTGCACATGTCGAGGAGCGTGTCAGGCTACATTTCACTGTGTGTTATACTTGTATAACTATGCATGTGACAAATAAAGAACCTTGATGAACACCAGAAAATCACAATAGGTTTTGGCAAAAGAACAAGGCAGGTCCGTGTGTCCATCACATGGACACACATTCTTTAGTTCTCAGATGACAGTTTTTGTTTAGAGAAGGTGGTTTAATTCTAATTCGACAGACTTAGAAGGAAAAGGTTACACAATCAGCTTTTCTGTTCTCTTTTCTCAGGCAAATAACTATTTTCATCCTCGACATGTATTTACTAAACTTGAAAAATTAAAAACTGAGCAAATCAGATCGAATTTTGCAACTCAGCGGGAAGTACAGCTGCTGCTTTTCAAGGTTTGTTTACTTATCTAGTGTGTATTTTTTGTATTTTTTCTTTTGTTTTTTCCTTCACTTCACTTCCCTTTCTTTTCTCTTTTTCTCTTTGTGTTTGTCCTTGCAGAGAAGTCAAGTGGCTCTCTGTGTCTCTCTGCCAAAGCACAGGTGACACGCCGGACACCTGGAGGAGAAGGCTAATGAGGTGCCCTGCCACTCCAAATCTTGGCTTCTCATCTGGACTTTTAGCAGGGGACTGCAGAGGGGAAAAACGATCACTGCAGCTGTGACCAACTACTGACATCTAAACACGCATCAGTGTGTGGAAGCTCTTCAGGAAATCATTACAGTTGAACTCTAACTCGTGATAGTGTTATGATATGTTGTCTGCATCAATACATGAGTGTCTGTTTAGCTGAAGTGAAAAAATAAACTACCGAAAAAGTCAAAAAGCATGCGTTATAAACCAAGTCGTGATCAAAGAAAGAAGTCAAATATACCTTTGCAGATCAAAGGATAACCAGACTCCAAGTTAAAGCGATTTGAAAAAGAAAAGGTCGTCTGTATTACAAGTAAGCATTGTATCTCCAGCAGTTACCAAACATGCTCTAAATGAATACAGTGAAACGCAATTGTTGCGTGATGTTAAACAGCAGTTCTGCCATTCCTAACCCAAAGAACCACCTTCAAGAAAAAGGGTGCTCTGTGCAGCATTTTACAGATTTACCTTGCTGATGTTGTTCCTCTAAAAGGTAGTGGAAAAGGAGCTTTTGGTTCTCCATGACTTCTATAAATTGTACATGACTGTGCCCTACTGTATCATGAGATGATGGGAAAATTAACCTCATGCTCTGTCATATTGTATTGTACATATTGTACAAAGTCTAAGAAAAAAAGTCATATCAGATTTAAACCAGGCTTTGGCACAAACTGTAGGTGTTTTTTTTTTACCTCCAGATCACTGAATAATGTAATGTGCATGTCCCCATAGGGAGATTAGCCCTCTGCATTTAACCCATTCACCCAGTGAAGCAGTGGGCAGCCACCAATGCAGCGTCCGGGGAGCAGTGTGTAGGGACGGTAGCTTGATCAGGGGTACCTCAGGGTAGCCGTTCAGTGGATTCAAACCCCCGACCTTCAAATCATAGGGCAACAACTCTACCTACTGAGCTGGCCCTGACCCAATAGGTGCTGATAACTGAGAAAAAATACATTTGTACAGAAAAAGTTACACAAACGTTTCTCTAAAATGCACCAAAACCATCTGTGCTAGCCTGGCATGTGTCAGTCACCAGTCTCTCTGGCAACAGGTAAGCTTTATTCACTCTTCCAACTGACTGCAGGTCTGTTACTGACAACAGGAGAGCATGCTGGAAAGTGGGTCACTGTCAACACCGTCTGTCTCCCACCCATATGCTTCACCAGCACCTCAGCTAACCTCAGGATATGCATGACAAAGAACTAAAGAGACAGTGTCAAGTGTGTAACCTTACCTCAAAAATTTAATAAATAAAAATCACCGCAGTCAGACTTTTCTACTATCGACTGAAAACAATTTTCAACGATGCAGAAGCTGGTGAGTGAAGCCACACGATGGTTCGTGGAGGGGAAACAAAACCCTGTGTGCTCTCTGCTAGGAGGACTGATTTACCTTCAGTGCTGCAGAGTAAAAGTGCCAGATTAAAAGTGACAGTGCGGTCTCTCTTGAGCCCGACTGTTAGATTTGAGCAAAGGGTCAGTAAATCAATGATAATCAGCAACCTGGTAACATTTCTGAGAACTTGTGTGCAAGATGCTGCTGGTTTTTGACCTCGTTCCTTCGGGTAATAACATGTACCTCCTGGGCACCTGGCTAACACTTTCACAAACCAACAAGGGGTTCAATATCCTGCTATAGGGTACACAGCCTTTTGTGAAGACGTAACGTGTGTTCTTTCAGTGAACATCAGCTCTATGTAAGCATAAGGACACCCTGGAGTCTATCTCATTGTAGAAGTACGAGCTCTGCCTCTAACGGTGGTCATTTCACGGCCTATTGGCTCACTTTTGTTTCTTCTGGCAAACAGGAACACGTACTCTTTACATGTCTAATATAACCCAACAACACACCGCAGTAATGATACAGCAAATGAAACTCATTTGTGCACATCCTCGTTATCTGTGAGGCAGATTTTACATTTCCTCAGAGCCATTATCTTTACATTACTGTCAAAGGCGCCTACACCGTACCAGATATTTGCCACTGGAAATTGGAAAGGCAAATTTTTCTGGAAAGACTACTTTGTATGTTTCTTAAACAGACTGGATAAATGAACTGTTGTGTTTAATGAAAGGCTGTCAAGTTTGGATTGTGGTGAATTTGACAATTCAGCTCACATTTAGCTCTGAAACTGATGAATAATGCAGTGCTGTGGTTGTTGAGCAGAGATTATTTCGTTATTGTCACCACATGTGGTTGGGTTTGTAACACTCCCAAGCATTGTGTTTTTCAGATGTTGCAGAGTGTACCGAAGGCTGCTGAGAAAGCAGTTGAAATAGGTCACGAAGAACTTAACTGTTTCTTTAACGGAAGCAAGAGAAGACTGACAATATTTAGTGTTATTGTGTAAGAGTTGTGTCACAGTGCAGGCTTAATGCGTTTTGATTCATTAGAACTGGCCCTCTTTCAGTGGCGTGAAAGGTGTACATCTGTTAAATTAAAGAGGACAGTCTCAATTCTGTTAAACTCATTCCCCACTGTGCTCCCTCTGATGTGGCTAACAATCAGTGTTCCACCTTTATAGGAAAGGTAATCCATTAAATCCCATCAAACAAGGCTTCAAAAAATTGAAACCATTCCCAGAATGATCCTCGCAGCAGGGCGCCCACAGTGTGGATCCACAGGACCTCAGAAGTCACTGTTGGAAAGCTCCAAAAATATGCTCTTCCTCCTGTGTTTCTCGTTTTACAGTCTGTGAAGCCCTGCGGAACAGCACAAAGAAAACTGACAGAGGATCTGTTTCCCATATGGCAGCTGCCTGTTATCAGTTCACAAACTGATCATTTGGAATCCATAAAGCACATCTGTTGCGGAAACAATTTGATAATAAAGATAAAGCTGAGTTCAAACTTAACATCTCCCCATTTCTGATTTCATACATTTTCCCGTCTCCACTGTCTCCTACTTTATCACAAAGATTTGTTTCCAGTTTTCTCTCATTTCAAAAATATACTTCTAGAAGTGTCCACCTTTAAGAAAGAGTCTGATAAGCAAGAAACCGGGGAAATGACATTTAAAATTCCACCCTACCTGTGCTGTCAGCATTGTGTAGCAGCGGTTTCTTTTCAAGCTTCAACCCTCTTACTTCTTGTGAAATGCGTGAGCACTAAAATAAAGCCAGATGTTCTAATGTCTGAGGTACCATTCTCACTGGATTGAGGCACAATATCAAGCCAACTGGCATGCTATGTTAGAGTAAAGTGGTTCAACTTAGGCTGAATAACTACGTGTAATCTCTGGGACTGAGCAATTACCACACACACACCAAACTATTGCCGTTGGCTACCTGTCAGACTAGTGGAAGTGAGAACCAGCAGTCTTTGATTATGGTCTTCACTGCACAGATCTGGGATTTACTCGTTTCCATTGTAGCACATTATCTTCCCTTCATCATTTGCAGCTATAAATGACCTGCAGAAGGCTGTCATCATAACATCAGAAAAGGAAAGCAGAGACTAGAAAAAAGAAACTTCAGTTTAGTCCAGTATCAGACCAAAATGCTCTGCAGTGCAAAACGAGGTATTTTAAACAAATTCTCTAAAACTGTAACATCCCAAAGGGTTTGGGTTTTTTCTCTGGTGATAAATCACCTTCGAACAGGCTTTGGTAGCATACAGGTAAACAGGCGTGAAGAGAGAAATTAGTGAAATGCAATTTTGAAACCAATGACCATAACTTTTAGTTTTTGAAAATGTGCCTGACTGAACAGCAAGTCTTGCCCCAGATATCCACTCGTTATGAAACATCTGTAATTGTCTCCAGTCACCAACTGAAAAATAATAGCTAATGGCTTCTAAACAGCAGCTGTATATGAATAACACAAAGAAAAAAATTGGTGCCACACACTTGTTTAATCTCTACTGATAAGTTTGTCTTAAATAGTTCTTAAATCTGTTACAATTAAAAAATATCAGCAAGTTGCCATTACCGAGAAAGTTTCCCCTTAAATTTATACAATCAAGGTTATCTGTATTCCAACAGCTCTGTTTTCAGTAAAAACAATGAAACTTGAAAGCATCATTCATATTTATTTAGATGAATTTTTATAAAAGTGTACTTTTCCATCTGAAAAATACTACAAAGGAGAGCTGTTTTCTTGTGCAGTTTTGTTTCATCAAATGTATCTTAAGTGGCACTTTTATTGCCTTTGAGTAAGTTACACTGCATTCATTTGCAGTCAGTTTAAAACAGTTTAGCCATCAGCTTCTGAAGTTGCAACACACTGCTTTATCTGCACTTTGCATGACAGAGGAAATCCAAAAGCAGGATTTGGCTCGTTAGTATGGGTATTCAAAGAAAAATTATTTTTACATGTACTTCTTAATGACAGTGCATAGTTGTGGCTTTCTTTGTCTTTTTTACTTTACCTGCTGGAGTTTGCACTGGATCACATTTCATTCATTCTTCTCAATGATTTTCACATAGAAATCATAACGGCTGTACTATTTCCTAGTGTTGTTTTTTCACTTATTACAGTAGTATCTAATCTATGCTTTACCAGTGCAATGCCTGGCAGTCAGTGCAGCTTTCTTCTGTTGTTGCTGTTTAAGCTGTCAGCTTTAGCGGTGCACTGGGGTGGGTGTAGCTCAGGAGGTAGAGCAGGTCACCTACTGATTGGCAGGTTGGTGGTTCAATCCCTGACTCCCCGTAGGCATACCAAATATCCTTAGGCAAGAAACTAACCCCAAATTGCTCTCTGATACATCCATCAGAGTATGAATAGTAATTAAAAACACTGAAAACAGTGCTGGTGAATGTGAATGGGTCAGAAACAGTCATTTTCATTTTATGATGATGTGTATATATATTTTTCCCATATAGAGCCCTTTGAGAACTCCAGGAGAGTAGAAAAGCTCTATATAAGAATCAGTCTGTTTACCATCCTGTCAGGAGACAGAAAAAGTGACTTAAACTATTTGACTTTTTTTATATACTGTAAAGAGTCCAAAACCTTTTACAACTTCAACATGGCAGAAAGTGAAGCACATAAAACAAGAATAACCACTTATTTTTAAAATTACAATTAATTGAAGAAAGCCTATTCAATTTAAATGATTTAAAATTTGGAGGAAGGACATGTGAGTGTGTAAGCAAAGGTGCAGGTACATCTCTAACATCACATCAGACATGGCAACTATTGTTTTAAATATTAAAAAAACCTAATTTATAGCATTAATACAACTGCACACATTAAATAAAAAGATTTATTCTGTATAATATTTCAATAAATAGTTTTCCATACCATAATATATAGGCTAAATCTACTTTGGAGTTACCACAGCTGCAAAATGTTGCAATGCTGTTGCAAGAGCCAAACCTATTTCTCGCAAAACAGGCTTTCTGAAATTGTGTCCTAGATAAACATGTATAGAAATGCAGACTGGCAAAGAAAATTGCAAACTGTAAAAAAGGTTTTTCATTACATTCATAGCAAGTTTTTTTCCCACTGCTGACTTTTTCCATCTCAATCCACACTGAAATTAAATCTAAATACCAGTATACACTATGTTCTTAAAGTCACCACTTTATGTGGCCAATACACAAATGACATTTAAAATGCTTCACAATATTTTTTTAAAAAAGTAAAAGAGTAATTTTAATTTTAAAAAATGCGTTAACGTTAGCTAGCTAATAGGCAATCGATGACCAATATGATCTGAACCCAAAACACAGGAGCCCAAGGAAGCCTGAATAACGCTCAGTACAGGTCAAATAGAATAAATCAAATGCAATCCTTTACCAACGTATCCTGAACCACATGTTAAAAAATGTAATCTAATACACAAATGTTAAAACTACTCTTGGTCGCAGTGATCACATGTTTATTTCAATATCTCCTTCACCTCAAAATGTTTCACTTGACTCTTAAGCTTGCCATTTTTGAAATAGATCTTTTTATTTGATATTATTAACTCAAGTGTAATACTGGCACTGATACCTTTTAAAATCTGGATGGACCTCAGCTCGTTGTGTTTTATAGCCACAGAGAAACGGACAGATTTCTGTCAAACAATACAGACTCACTGTGGGCTGCACAGTCACCCACTGAATGCCCACTCTGAGCCAGGCAAAACCCTGATAATGGTCTGTATCTCTCAACCTTAACTAAAAATAAGAACAGAATCAGACAAATGAAACATTTGCTTTCTTTATTCAGCAAATCCCTCAGACTGTTCTCAGCTGACATTTCTTGGATTTTTATTTATTAATACACTTTTGTAGTACTTAATTCTCCTCTTTGGTGCTGTCCTATGCAGAAACAATCCACAGAATCATGGAACAAAACCACACTAGCCCTCAGCCAAGACGCCCATAAATAACGCCAGAATTAGAGATGAAAAACATTGCTTTCTTCCAGACACCGTGTTTATCTGAAGGGCCAAAGAGGGTGTTTTCATCCAAGGCCAAGTTCTGGTCTCTGTGATCAGTCGGCCATGTTGTGGAGAAAATGCTTATTATGTGGTTGTATGCGGGCCTTGTTTGTTGTGACCTTGAGGCCTCATCCAATAACGCAATGGGGCCCTCCAAAATGAGAGGAGTGACCACAGGAACCGCCCTAGGGAAGAGAAAAAAGTGACCAAAAGCTGTCGAACTGAGAATTCGCTCCCATCTTTTGGTCTAGCCTGCACAAACACTTTTCCACTATTGCAGGATTATGACACATTACAATGTCTCAGTCTTTCTGGCTACATCTTAATCCTCCTTCCTTTTATCCCTTTGTGCGCATCTCAATTCAGCTCTTCATCCTGGTGAAGCACAATATTCTCCTTTGCTTTTTTATGCAAGCATTGCAAAATCCTGCAAACTGTACTATCAACAGTTTACTCACACATACTGCATGTATAATTACCTTTGCTATACATGAAATCAAGACAAACCCATTTCCCTCTAGTAAACAAGCATTTAAGGTTTGAAATAGAGCAGATACTAATGGTATACCACAAATACTCCATCGATATGTTGACACACAGCTCCCACCACACGGAACCGATGCATTTCTTAATGTTTCCATCCATTTTTAACACGTTACATTTTTGTGTAGGGATTCAGCAACTTTCAGGAAGTCTCATACATGAAATCATTCCTCATTAGTTATGATGTCACCGTATTCTGGCTGATTTTATGAGTCACACTACCCGCCTTCATCCCAGGAACGACCTGTTTGTGCAAAGACCACTTCTTGTTGCATCTCACTTGCAACTGCAAAAAGCACTTCTATTAATAATAACAATGTATACTTTATCCCCAGGGGGAAATTCCTCTCTGCATTTAACCCATTCACTCAGTGAAGCAGTGGGCAACCACTGGGCGCCGGGGGAGCAGTGTGTAGGGACAGTATTTTGCTCAGGTGTACCTCAGAGTAGCCGTTCAGTGGATTCGAACCCTTGACCTTCCGATCATGGGGCCACCACTTTACTGAGCTATCCCTGCCCTTATTACCAACGCGGCTCTGCACACTAACAGTAACAATAATACGCATCTGGGTATTTAAAACATTGAATTTAATTTTAAAGAAATACTTATCAGCACTTTCTGCTTAACCCAAGTTAATAATTAGTATGTGCCATGGATGTTAGAGTTAAATGTTTAGCTGGACACTTGGCAAACCAGACAAAATAAAGCAATACTACTGCTTTTGTGAGTAGGACTAAGAAATGCAAGGCAGAGGGATTCCCACTACAGTGATCATCCATGAGTACTACTGCTCATCTCTCAGTTCGGCCCCTATGAACACATCTCATTCCCACTTTAATGGAATTCTGTCAGGATGATCACATTTACAAGACAAGCTACTGCTTCAGTTAATTCACTTCGCTTCACAAGTTATTGTTGGATATCGTCAAATAACACATCACACAGACAAATGGTGTTTAATAAGAGGAGAGCTCGATGCAGAATACAAATCTGTTTGACAACTCCACATTCCATGTGTAAATTAAATAAGCTGACCACAGTGGGAATAACTCTGTCTCTGTTTTTTTTTTCTCTTCTCGTGAATTTTACCACTTACCAGCAGCACCCAGAGGATATAACTTGCACGATTTAACACACAAGGCTTAGACAGAATAAATGCAACACTGAGCTCATATTCCATCATGTGCTAGCACAAGCCTCCACCAGTCATGAGTGAGCACCCATATCTGAAACCCCACCCGCGGCACCGTGGCCCCTCTTAGGAATCCAGCTGTTGTGCTAATCCTGTTATCTGCCGTTAGATGTGCAGGAATCTGTCAATCAGCCTGAATGCACTGGGATAATACAGTCCACCTCACCTACAACAAGTGTCAGGTTAACCCTCACAGCTACAAACTAGATCTAAGTAAATCCATTTGGATGCAGTCCAGACACAATGACATACAGGTGCACTCACGCAGTCATTGTTAATGCTGACAGCTTGCTTCTTCACAAGATCCGGCCCCGCACTCAGGGGATACCCTCATCACATGCCAACATACTGTGAATTGAGCATACATAATGCATGAAACAGCTATCAGCAACATACGCATGTTAAATTCACCCATGCGAGAACAAAATCAGTGCCACAGAAAATACTGTGAAACTGCTGAGACACATCCACTGTGATGTCAAGTGCTTCCCTCTGTAGTTCAAGCCCTGTCACTGTTAAGGATTCAGTGCCACAACTACTGAATACAAATATATCAAGGATTATTTTAAGTCATGTTTCAAATAACAACATGTTGTTACATTTTTTTTAATTATTTAAACTTTTAAATGCTTGCACCTCCTGACTGCTCTATGACTCCACTTCTTTCTGTGCAGAGACCATCCTGAACTTGGTCCACAGTAAAAGATACAGCACAGACTCAGAGGCCTACAATAATCAACATTTATTATGTAGCTCACTTTGTCAGTTATAGAGCATATCCCTTACTCACAGGGTGTTACTGCTCATGCAGAGATAACAGGATTGCACCCCATTTCTGGTTTTGCGGCTTTTTATGATGACGTGAACTTTCTGCTGGCATCTGAATGACTTTACATCATTAACATACGTGCACATGTAGATATGTTGCACATTGGTGAAAACAATCCATTTGACAATTACTAAACACAAAAGAAATAAACAAATCATATTTCAGTTCTAAATCCAATTTGTGCTGTATTCAGTGGTTGATAATACCATGCAATATTATGAGTTTGGAAGTCGTTTCACTTTGATGGTCAACATTTTTCAACAAGTAGAGCTAAAGGAGATCAATTAAGTGGTTTTGGTCAGTATTTTCATGCTACAGTGCTGCAGCTCAAAATCAATCAGAAGAAAAGACCGAGGCCACTCAGCTCTGTATACCAAAAGAAAAGCATTAGAGGAGAAACTTGTCCCAGATGTAGAGCTTTGTGGAGACAAAATGGCTGTGTCAAAGCATGGACAGACCCAGTGTATGTTAATACACTGTACAACAATAACACAAAACCACAACAAAACATGTATCAGTAATACAATTTCAATTATTAATTAGTAATTTGTGTATTACAAAAAAGGCAAATCAATTGACCCGAGTTTTCAGATTTGAGTCTGGATGTAGTTTCTCAGGAGTGATGGAAAATTGTACTACATGTCTGGCAGCTAACAGACTCTTTAATTATACCCAACAATGCCAGCCATATGATGGCAACTCTTTAAGAATGAACAACAGTTTGTTCATTTTTTATAAATGAATCTTACATATGCAAGGGGGTAATTTAAAATGCATGTAAAATTAAAGAATATATCTGAATAACAGCTATACCCTGCAAACTCAAAGTAAAGACTGTTCGTTTCTTTTCAGCTGTAACAATAATGAAAAACAACACGTTAACATTTGCAGAAAAGTAACTGATCTGCTGCCATGCAAACTAAAAGCTAAAGAAATTATTTAATGTCTAAAATCCCTGCAGAAAAAAACATATGAGCCCAAAACTATACATTCTGTTATGAATAATATATATATGTCTCAATCATCCAGGGAAGTAAAACGTTTCTCACAGTGAAAATAGATGTCCAGATGAACAGGATCAACCTTTTGGGAATAATATGTATAATAATGATAATATGTTTTGAAACTCTATTTCCATATTTTCAAGTTTTGTCGGTAGAAGGAATACGAGGAACTCTGTAATACTGACATCCTTAAAAAAAACTCCACAACGCTGTCAGACTTTTTTACAGCTGGCTGTAAGAGCAAATTAAGACAGGCGGCTACCGCCCAGCTTTGCTTCTGTGTGACGAGAGCATCACCCTGCGCACAGGCTGCATAAATGTCAATGCAGGGTGCAGATGGAAGGCCCCATGACGCTTCCTAGCAGTGTCATGGGGTTCATTTCCCACTCAGGCTAGACCCTTATCCTCCTCCCCGAGTCAGTTTTTCCACTCTTGCACATCCCTTTCATTTGGTCTCATTTTGTTCTCCTCTCCCTCAAACTCTCTCTGGCAACTCTTTCCCTCTTTATTGTTCTCTATCATTCAGTCTGACCTGGACATCACTGCTCTCATCACTCTGCCTCTGAGGCTTGTTTTTGTGAAAGCCACAGTTATGATGGCTGCTCTGTTTTGACATGTTTTCACTCTGAACTTTTCAGTGGTCTAAACCCACTAATCCTTCATGAATGAACTACTGATATACCATGCCCA
This sequence comes from Haplochromis burtoni, assembly GCF_018398535.1. Lineage (NCBI taxonomy): Eukaryota > Metazoa > Chordata > Actinopteri > Cichliformes > Cichlidae > Haplochromis > Haplochromis burtoni. The sequence goes on from NW_024582746.1 coordinate 411,386, forward strand.
ACAAAGTGGGTTTGTGTATATTTTAGGGTTAGGGTGGGTTCTCTTAGGATGTCACCACACTATTACAGTGCAGTAGAGTCATAAAAAATGTATCAAGCTGTGTCAATCTAGCAACAATTCTTTTATAATGTGACATGCATGTGCTGTTGAGAAATTCTTTCACTCCTTAAAGTTTGAAACTCTGCCATTAGTCAGTAGTTTCATTGTTGCACTATTTTAATAAAAGGGAAAATATTCTTTGGTTGTCTGTAACAGGAATGAGGTCCTTACCTGTTCTGAGCAAGAATAGATACAATATAATAACGTGAAATGAACATTAAAGAAATCCACTAAATTTTGCAATAACATTCTTGCCTAAAAGTGGCAAAAGGTGTTGAAACAGTTCACCTTTCATGTTAGATTCGAACTGCATTATTTCTAGTGCAGCAGCAGTCAAGCAGTCAAATATACAAATACTTATACAAATATAAGTTAATAATAACATAAAGTAGCAGAGGTTTTTTTTCTTTGGTGTTAATGACATTAACAACAGGGGCACCAGAGGGTCAACAATGAGACAACCCCCAAAGCCCATGGTTTAAAGGTGGAGGTAGGGCTGCTCGATTATGGCAAAAATGATAATCACGATTATTTTCACTGAAATTGAGATCTCGATTATTTGACGATATTTATTCAACAATAACAATGTATTGAATAATGACTTTAAAGATTGTCAAAAAATTATATAAAATAGTGTGCAAATACTGATAACAGTGCAAATGTTTGCAATATAAAAAATAAATGAAAAATGTAAACATCTATGTTTAGTGAACTTTGCAGTGTTGCTCTGTGGTGCAGCTACGACACTGTAGCAAAGTTTACACACTATGTCTACTTGATCCACGTCTGACTCCGCGAACCCATAATGTTTCCACACCACTGAAGTTTTTTTTACCTCTCTTTTCAACCAGCGGCAGTCACTCTCCTCTCCAAATAACTTCTGCTTAGCTTTCCGAGCTTCCCTCGGGTCCTCTTAATCAGCGGTCCCCGGACCGGTACCGGTCCGTGAGTCGTTTGGTACCGGGCCGCGAGAGTTGAGGCTCAGGTGTGAAATGTATAGTTTTCAGGGTTTTTATCGGTTTTCAGCGTTATTTTGTTATCATTTTTATCATTTACTCGGTTTTCCTTGGTCTTTTCACGTGTGGTATGAATAAATTTTCTTTTTTTCGGTACTGGTACTAGTTTTATTTTGTTGTATTTATCCACGACACCTTAAAGGCCGGTCCATGAAAATATTGTCGGGCATAAACGTGGCGCAAAAAAGGTTGTGGACCGCTGCTCTGACACGTGTTCGAAATGCAGAGAGGTGCGCTCGATTTGCCACACGGAGCAGCGCGAGAGTAAAGCACGAGGGAGGGGCTAATAATCGGCTCAGTCATCGTAATCGTGATTAAAATTCGATTAATTGAGCAGCCCTAGGTGGAGGACACTGACATTTTTCCCTCCTCATCTTTTCTGATTATTTTTGCTTTAGTTTTGATTCAGTTCAATTCAATTCAACTTTATTTATACAGCGCCAAATCACAACATCTGTCGCCTCAAGGCACTTTATATTGTAAGGTAGACCCTACAATAATACATTTTGCATTTGGACAGTATCAGGGTCACTGCTGGCAGCATGAGGCGATACCTGGGACCCTACAGAGGTTGCACAGGTAGTCCAACTCCTCCAGGACTGAACATCAATTTGTGCCATTCCCTGAAAGTTTGTTGTCTCCCCCACCACAGTCTCAAGACTGGGAGACAGGCAGTGAGTCCAGGAGAGCTGGACAGGGCTGTAGAAGGTCCTTAACATCTCAACAGGACAGGTATCTGATCCTTTGTGCAAGGAGGAACATGATGAGCACTCCCACAGTTAGAAAATATCTCTGAATAACCAGAAAACAAAGAAACAGAAAAAGACTTCATGAGGGTGGCATGAGCGCCTGATGTCCTCTAGTGGGCCCTCTAGTTCCACTATCAGACCCTACACTGGCCCAGTGGGTCCAGGGTTCCTCCTGTTACACAACAATGCCCAACTTCATGTGGCATGAGTCCCTGAAAGTTTCAGGAGGATGGAGGAACTGATGTCACTGACTTCCCCACATTCGCCTGACTTAAATCTAATAGAACACTTGCTTATTTATATACCTAATTTGTGGTTCAAGTGCTCTGACTGACTTTATAATGTAAAAATGTTTCATTTTAAATCCAAGCAGTGCAATGTGAAGCTGAAGACCTCGATGGCTCAGGCCAGTAGGAGGAAGGAATTTCATTTGGATAGAAACTGAAAACATGAAATGTTGAATTTTCAGTTTCTTCAAGCAAAAGTCAAAAGTCTCAAACAAAAGTCACAGCAAACAAAACCACTCACAGTTCTGCACAGTATCAAGCACATCTCAGTATGAACATGCCCGGTAAATCGTTTAACCATCATAACCAATCTCCTATTACATGCTATGTTCAGATTAGACTTATGGCACACTGGCATGCATTAATTAGATTAGAAACTAAATATATACAAACTCAGTCAGGTTTAAGAACAGTCTGTCACACAGAGGACAAACCAGTTCATTCAGTGACAGCTCATTGCCACTATCATTGATTGTTAGGGCATGAAAAAAGGTGCACATGCAAAACAGCTTTAATAGGATCTAACAGTAGATACGACTCTAACAGCGAATGGAAAAATCTCACAGGCTGATGACAACTTTCCCATGAGATGCCTCAGTGACATAGCTGCCGCCCCTGCCTGACCATTCACAACCAATTACTATGAGCTTATTTTCCCTAGTAAGCATTACGGTCGTAATTACTGCTTCAAGATGGATGAATGTGAAAATAAGAAGTACCATCCATCTGGGAAAAAGACAGCGAGTAATGGAGGAGGAAAAGTGCAAAGTGTGGGAGGAAGGGAACAAACACTCCCAGGGTGATGAAATAAGAAGTGCTGGCAAAACACAGCTTTCTAGATTTCACACAAAGATCCTCAACATGTTTATCCACTGGGTATTCACAGGAGTATATTACAAATAAAAACTCCATACACATCTTAATGCATGCAGAACTTATTTAAAGCTCATCAAGTAAGGTTGAACTCAACATCTTTGCAAATGAACTGTTATCAGCCCTGACAATGCAGTCGGCTGTGAGGCGAAAAGTTTGTCCTGCTAAAGTTTGGACAACAAATCTAATCCTAATAGTCCACTTGAACAGCCTGAAAACTGTAGGCAGAGCCTTTAAAAGAATGCATCAAAATAAATGAGAAGACTGACAATACTTTGCATTCTTGTACAGTAAATGTGAACCAGAAGCTAGTTACCTTAGCTGATAACAATATAAAATGTTCCATTTTACTACTAGCTTGGCTCTGGCTTTATTCCAGGTAACATAATCTGACTACCAGCACATTTAAAGCTCATTAGATAACAGATTATATCTTATTTGTCTAATATGTAAGTGTAAAAATGACAAATTGTAGTGTCATGTTAGGTTAAGCATTAGACTGGTTGGCTGGAAGCAATAACTTCCTAAAGTCATGATGCCAGTAGTGCTTTAGCTAAGCTAACGAGCTGCTGGCATGTTTACTTTACAAAGATCAGTCGTACTGATTTTCTTATCTAACGCTGAGCAAGAAAGAAAATGACTGAAAATCAATTCAATGCTTAAATTAAATGTAAGATTTGTCCCTGACATTTTTCTGCACCACAAGTTTAGCTTATTCCACCCCACACAAAGTGAAAGAAAAAAACTCGGGTCACATTATAAAAGATAAGGAAACTGAATGTATTTGCTCCATCTTTTCACACAGCATTTCTTTAAGTACAACATTTATTTTGTGCTGAGTTCAACTACCACAGGTGACACATCCACGTGAGACTAACCCTATCCAGTCAGGCAATTACAGCACACAGAAACCCCCCCCACAGAAACATACTAGGAATATTTAAAACCTATAAGAAGCTCTTTTGCTCTAAACCATTTGTTGCCTAGCTCAAGGCAACAATCACAACAAAGAGGGAGAGCTTATCTTTTGGCAGGACGCACATCTAACCGTAACGAGAGCCAAACGGTTTCAGTCAAATTCCCCTGATAGATGAATATTTGATGTCACACTCTGTTCATTCACTCTGCTCCAAACCGAGCTCGATGCTAAAATCCCTTTACCTACAATGCAGAGGTTGGAAAATAGAAAGACACTACATATGTTTACAGTACATGACCTTTAATGCAAAAGGAAGTGGCGACAGAGTGATCGACTTTATCGACATTATTAGAACAGTATCCGATTTCAATTCATGTCACATGACAGGACATGTGCAACATGGGCATGTTGTGCACAAATACAGGTTCTTGCTCACAACTTTTATCTTAAAAATCAATGTGCTTGTGGAAAGCTACATCGATCCATTATTATAAATTATTAGTAGTTTGTCTGTCTTCTCTAACAGGGTATAAAAATTGGCTAATAGCACTAACAGCAAGACATCATTGTAGTCTGCTAAAGAGAAAAAAACTACTATAGCACTCAGGTCTACTCAGGTTCTAAAGAACAATCATCCTTTTTATTGAGACCCTAACAGTGCTGCAAAAGTCTAACTTGAACCCATATGTTCCCTGGACTTCACGTGGAAATTCATTATGCTTATCAAATGCACTTCATTAGAAGAATGAGGTCAGAGGAAGAGGGAGGAAGAGAAGTCTCTCGCTAACAGGCTTTGTTTGCATCTTAGTACGTGTACTTTTTAAGTCCATATAAAAGTGAACTTACAAACTCAGCTCTCCAGACAAAGGGGGGAAAACAAAATACAAAGTATTTTATAAAATAATATTCTTCTAAAAGTGTAGAAAAATTCTCACTAGATCTTTAAACAAGTACAAACTTAACACGAGTAAAGCCATACCAGAAATACATTTAGCTAGACTCACACTGCACATTACAGTCTGTACTAACAGAGGTTCCATAATCAGCCCAGTAATTCACTGAACTCAGTGTCACTCCTTCATATTCCTATATGAATATTCTTATTTTTAATAGGCTATTTCAATGAAAACGTGCAATTTTACTAACAAGAACAACACTGGCTTCCAGATGATTTAGATGATTATGTAATGGCAGTGTTACTTTTCAAAATGAGCTGTGCACAGCGCTTAGGCAAATGTCAAAGCCTACATATAGCCCAAAACTAACAAGATGAGCAGATACAGTTAGTCTCACCGTGTCAGTGACATTAAACATTTGAAAATTCTGTGGCTCAGGTTAGTTGACCTCGCTGCGTTATTTTAACATTTTGCTCTTCCTCTATATGTATGGCCAAAATGGCATCTAGTATATGTTTGTCGTTGACACATTATACAGAAAAATGTAAGGCAGCACTTGAATTACATCATGAGATCTAATGTTCACTGGAAGCATTTACAGCTAAATAAATACAAGCCACTGTTTTAATTGATCAGACAGGCAAAGGCCAGTGCCACTGTCCTCGAATCCACGTTCTGCAGACAGTGTGAACTTGCCTGACGCCTGGGCTCTCGCCATCGATCCAGCCACCGCTGTTACGGATGAATCTGATCCAGCTGAGGTCCAATGTGCAGCATTTAGAGCGCGACTCAAAACCATCTTCTTCTAATCACACCATTATGTAGAGACCATTGTAGCACATGATATAACTTTACCAAAACAACAAAATCAAAAAAGGAAATCGTATTTATCTTTTTGTTAAAATTATAATCCACTTTCCCATTCCCAGAGACGGGAACATAAAAAGCATCTCAAACAGAGAGTAAATATGTATTCTCAGAGGGAGGCTGGGATGCACCCTGCCCACTGTGACACCACATGAGCCGAGATAAAAGAGTAAAAGCACCGAGGGGGAAGAAACTCCACCTTTCCCCTCATCTTCTTTATAAATAGCTATTAGCAGATATGGAGCAAAAAAGCTACTGGGAATTCACACAACAGCAGCAATTGGACCAACATGTTCTCCTTTTTGTAAAGAGAACAAGATACCAGGTGATAAACAAACTTTTATCCCTTGGCTTCTGTATACAGCTGCTTCTTTGAAAATGCAGCGTGCACACATGCGTGCACAGATGCGCACCCACATGCACAGAGAGGCTAGGGAAAAGACAGGAGCAAAGTTAAAAGGACAGAAACCTGTCACCTACCTTTTTCTGGTCCTCCAGCTTTTGACTTGTCGACTTCTTGCCATGCTTGCTGGCTTCTGGTACATCCATCCCTGATCCAAATAAATAGCTCCAGAAAATAATCACATGAAGTAAGTTGAACACAATCCACTTTGGTCCAGAATCCAGGCTACAGTTTGACAACAAAAGCCTGTGTCCGGCTAACGCCTTCGCCCGGACACAGGCGATCCATCCCAGAGGTTGGTATGTATGGTCAAAGTAAAATGAGAATGCTCTGTTAGCTGAGAAAATAGCAAGGTTCAAGCAGAAGGCTACCAAGAGAGGCTCATTATGATAACTGGAACAAAGTGAAGATTGATGACGACGTCCAGTCTGCAGGTTGTCTACTTTTACATGAAGACAACAGTTAGGCTTGTTTCTCCCTCAGTGCAGTCCCTGGTACAACACAATGTCTCGCATCCACATCTGTGAAAAAACAGACACACAATGCATTCTATGATTTACATGGAGAAAATACCCCCCCCAAAAAACAAACCCAAAACAAAACAAAACAAAAAAAACAACAACAACACAATTAATGCAAAAACTCTCTGCCTCACCAAAAAGTCAATATTCCCCTTGGTGCTGCACTGTACAAATGGCGGGGGTTTCTGCATATCAAAGTGAATGTTGCCATGGTGCTGAGAGCGAGAGCGGGGAGAATCTTCATGCCATTTGTTCTACATTGAGCAATTGTTTTTGTTGTCTTAGTATCGAAACCCATTTTCGAGCAAAAAGAAGCATGGAAAGAGCTAAGGCGTGCTGACATTGGGTAAACTGCAATGGGTCCATATGGATAGGGCTGGGGCTGCCTCTGTGCAAAAGGCATATATTTGGTTTACTGACATCCATTTACAAGGCCTTACGCTGCACAGTTATCGCATGGGTTATGAATGAAACCCCAGATTTAGCATACTAATTCTATAAATATGGATGTAGGATTGTATTTCACAATGTCATAATCTAAAGCCTTGAATAGGCTAGGAAAATGTTGACTCTTAAACAGGAGCATGAGTTATAATGCCCTTCCCACTGTGTTGAAAGCTCACAGACATCACAGAAAACAGTCTCCCCAGCCAAACACCGCTCGACCGTTAGGGGGCCTGTATAGCTCCTGTTCACTTTCATCTCCTCTCTTAACACAGCAGGATCTTAACAGTTCGTACTTGCCACTAAACACTTACCCAGCTGCAGAGTGCAATGTAACACCGAAACCGTGTCAGTTACTTAAGGGCAATCATGTCAAGTGCTGCCAACTCAGGGCTGGTTCTTGGGGACACCATGACTTGAGCGCTGGAACTCAGCAAGCTGAAACTAGAGTGTTACCTGCGAGCAAAAAGCTGAAAAGCACTTCTTTTAAGTGCCACTGGGATCTTGTTACGTTACATTATCTGATAGCCTCAAAAAATAAGCAATGCACAGGGGATATTTGCTGCAACAGGTTATGGAAAAAAATTACACCAACACACAGCAAACTAGAAATGCTAAACCTGCTAAAAACACAGCTATATTGCTTCTGGACTTCCCCATTTCCCTCAGCAATAGAATTATATGAGAGGCTTTCTAAAGTCATGCATACTGCATGAGTGCTAATTTTTCTCCATTTTTCTCCTTGAATATTACAAAAGAAACAATGGGACCTCACGGGGAACAGCATGGCACACTTTTTTTTTTGCGGCAAGGAAAAGGTTAGCCGGTACCACCAATCAGAATGACAGGAAGGCCTTGTATCTAGGCCACTGGGGTCAGAGGTCATTCTTCATCTGCTTTGTGTGACATGCAACAGAATGCACAAAGCACCTTTGCAAAAGAAGGAAGCAAGACTTAAATGGGAAAAAATAGTTTACCTGACAAGCTGTACATGTTGCTCCATATATTGCAAGATATAACCAGTAACCAGTGCTCAGAATAATGCTAGTGTGTTATATATAACCAGCTACTGTGGTCATTACTTAGTCTACCAAAAATATATAAATAAGTAAAAGTGTCATTTTCCACAGCACATATTTTGACTTGTGGTAGTAGTCACAGCACAAGTGTTCCTAATAATATTAATGATGGTTCACTTCCAGTTTGCAGAGCTTATGGAAGTGAGCCAGCCAGACCCCTGAAAACAAAGCAGCTAACAGAATTCCATCCTTATTAATTTACTTCTACTTTGCTTTTCCTATGGTGACATTTTAAAATGTCTGCCATAAAAAAGATGCATTAGTTTCCACAAATTAATCTTCAGGCTTATTATTTTAATATATTTACACAGCACGTGATTATAAGTTTTGTTACTCTGTGAACAGAACGTCAAAATGAAGTTGCTTCATTATACAACCCACTCAGTCAGATAGAGAAAAAGACAAAGTTTTATTTTATTATTTTAATTTTGCAAAATCATATTTTACAATGTCCAGATTGAATTATAACAGTTAAACTTGTGTTTGATTTAATGCTATAAGGGTAATTTATGTTTAAAATGTTATAATGTCAAGCTTAGCTTAATGCTACTAACTGCAAACTGGTTAACTTTTTAGAGCACTGGAAGGCTTTGGACCCCAATAAAAGTGACAGACCAGATACTTATTACATAGTTTCTAATGAAATTCAGACAACTTTGCTCACAAACTGTCTTATGTTTGCTTGAAATCTAAACAATAACTCGACTGTCACCTTGCTAACAAACAAAAGAAACTCTGTGCTCTCATGGTCATTTAGAAGAAAATGACTAAAAGACACAAACGATTATTTTGATAGTCGACTAGTCACCGATTATTTTTGCGATTAGTCAACTAATCAGATCATCATCCATTGGACGTACAGAGTACAGCTTATTGCACCAGCAGCATCTGCTCTTATATAACTATCATTAGCTTACAGCTTGAAGTGTTTAAGGTATGTGCTAAATAAAAATAAAGACAAGATGATAGTTTATTAAATTTAAATGACATTTGCAGATTGTTTCGGTGAAGTTTAATAAACTCAGTCGTCTGCTCCTTGCTATCTAAAATATAACAGGACACTGGAGTAAATTCTCGAGCATCTCACACTTCTGATAATCAGCTGTCTGCTTGACGTTTATTCAGCTGTGTAAAAACTATAACTTTAATCTCAGACAAACCGATTTACTCAGGAACAAATAAAATACTGAAAAAAGCCAAACAATCACATTTTTAAGTTATCTAAGTGACTCATATATCATGTTTAATCTGAGTAAAAATGGTAAATGGCCTGCATTTGTATAGCGCTTTTCTAGTCCTTAAGGACCCCAAAGCGCTTTACACTAAATTCAGTCATCCACCCATTCACACACTGGCGATAGCAAGCTACATTGTAGCCACAGCTGCAGCCACAGCTGCCCTGGGGCGCACTGACAGAGGCGAGGCTGCCAGACACAGGTGCCACCGGGCCCTCTGACCACCACCAGTAGGCAAACATGGGTAGCGAAAGACGGCGGTGGGTTTGAAAACGATTTGCAGGGAGTCGGCTGTTGCTCACGGCTCTAGTGAGCCTTGAACCCCGGCTATCTATCGAGCTAGTGGGTAACAGACGTCTCCAAAAACGTCGAAGCGCTTTTGAAAATATGTGGTGTCCTGATAAACTGAGCAGATATTTGAGGTTTACACAGCTACATTCTCGCCTGAAAATATGTTAAACGTTTATTTTGTGACCCAGAAAGAATAATAAGAGTAATATTAAACCGTCTGTGGAACGATTTGGATGGTAAGCGAACTGTAGTGGGTCCAGTGTGTCTGGTAGTGAAGAAATGATGAAGTCTTTGACCAGGCGTTCAAAGCACTTCATCACTACTGAGGTGAGGGCTACAGGGCGATAGTCATTGAGAGAAGTAGGGTGGGGTTTACGTGGCTTGACAAGGGTCCATGGTCTCCACCATTACTGAAAGTTTTTTCCGCCAGCATTTTGAGTCCTGGGGTCAAGAGCGTCTCCAAGCTTGTCATTGGTTGCAGCTTAAAGCGGCTAATGGGTTGTCCATTCCTTACCTTGGCTATATCGAGCTAAGTGTAGAGCTCTGTGACAAGTTTCTTCCACAGTGTGGCGTGTTGATCGTTAAAGATCCTCCAGGTGCAGGACCTTCCACGGTTCCGGGTGTATTGGGGATGAATGTCATTCGGAAGTGTTACCACGAGCTTTTTGGGCAACACGGTGAAGCATTGTTTAGTTTGGGCCCTGTCACAGAGGCCCCTAAACCCCTTGTGCAGGCGCTGCAAAAGTGCCATGATGTTAGTATAAGAGCCCCACTGGATTTGTCTGGCCATGTGAGAGTGAGGGGTAAGCGAGCATGTTGCATTCCGGGTGGTGTAATGAAAGTAGTGGCCGCCACCTGTTCGGAGCAATATTCAGGTGCCACAGTGTTATTTGAACCTTACTTCGATAAGCAGCGGAGGGGGTAAGCCAAAGCCAATGTTGCAGATTGATTCGAGCCAGCGCGGTGTTGTGTTAAACGAGTAAACCCCTTGTGCAGGCGCTGCAAAAGTGCCATGATGTTAGTATAAGAGCCCCACTGGATTTGTCTGGCCATGTGAGAGTGAGGGGTAAGCGAGCATGTTGCATTCCGGGTGGTGTAATGAAAGTAGTGGCCGCCACCTGTTCGGAGCAATATTCAGGTGCCACAGTGTTATTTGAACCTAATGATGTTAACTTGCCTGCTGGACTTTTAGCGTCCCCTGCATTGGTTCGAGTGGTTAGAGGTACTGCATACATACCAGTTGTTAATGTGGGGACTACGGCAGTCTTGCTTCACCCCAGGACCGTTATAGGGACCCTGGAAGATGTTCATGTGGTCAGTTTGCCCGCTGGTGTGATAGAAATACCCGGTTGTTGGTGCTTTATAGTCCGTTATTGTCCTTAGTCCCCGCCACAGGCTCCTAGAGTCACTCTGTTGGAGTTGTGACTCTAGTTTCCTCCCGTAGCGCTGCTTCGCCTCTTTCACCGCCCTCCGCACGTTATATGACGCGGCTTTGTACGGGTCCATGTCCCCCGTCATGAGTCCCGTGTTGTAGGCAGCGGTGCGGGATCTCAGAGCGTCGCGGATGGTTTTATCCACCCACGGCTTCTGGTTGGGAAACGTTGTGATAGTCTTTGTCTCCACGGTATCATCCGCTAGTTTCCCGATGAATCCCACAACCGCTTCCGTAAACACGTTGACGTCATCGTCGGAGCTGTTTCTGAACATGCCCCAGTCTGCGTCATCGAGTGCGTCCTTAGTTGTCTCCACGGTATCATCCGCTAGTTTCCCGATGAATCCCACAACCGCTTCCGTAAACACGTTGACGTCATCGTCGGAGCTGTTTCTGAACATGCCCCAGTCTGCGTCATCGAGTGCGTCCTGTAACGCGGCCACCGTCCGTCCAGCGCGCGACCTTCCTCTGAACCTGGAACTTCCTGTTTCAGCCTTTGTTTGTATTTTGGCATGAGGAAGATGGCGGCGTGATCAGATTTGCCAAACGGGGGGCGGGATTGTGCCTTGTAGCCGTTGACCGTAGTGTAGCAGTTGTGTTCACCCCTGGTGGGGCTATGGCCAGGCCGACACCCGCTAATGTGGCTGCGCCCGTGCAACATCATGGGATCCTGGTTGTCACCGAAAGAAGTGCGAAGCGGGCGCCATGTGTGTTGATTATCGGCAATTGGAACCGACAGGAAAGGAATGCCATGTCGCGGCCTGCGGGATTGTGCCTTGTAGCCGCCGGTCGCATCCTTTGAAGAAGCTACTAGCAGTTGCGCTGACCTGGTGTGACGCAGTTGTGTATTTTGGCATGAGGAAGATGGCGGCGTGATCAGATTTGCCAAACGGAGGGCGGGATTGTGCCTTGTAGCCGTCCTTGACCGTAGTGTAGCAGTGGTCCAGTGTCCTTTCACCCCTGGTGGGGCAGGTGATGTGTTGATAAAAGTTCGGCGCTGCGCGTTTGAGGTTGGCGCTATTAAAGTCCCCCGTCACAATAAGCGCAGCGTCCCGGTGTTGTGTCTGGTGCTGTGTGAGTGCCTCATGCAGCTCGCATAAGGCGGTGACCGTGTCCGCTTGTGGTGGAATATAAACGGCACTTACAATGACCGATGTAAATTCCCGAGGTAGATAAAAAGGACGACACATGATGGACAGTAGTTCCAGATTTGGTGTGCAGGAGCGTGTGAGAGGAACAACGTTCGCACTGTTGCACCAGTTGTTGTTCACCATTAAACACACGCCGCCTCCCCTTGACTTCCCCGAGTCCCGTGTCCTGTCCATGCGGTGAACCGAGAAGAACTCGGCCGGCTGGATGGCGTGGTCCGGCACCGCTGGGTTCAGCCATGTCTCGGTGAAGCAGAGGAGATTGCAGTCCCGAATGTCTCTCTGGAACTTTATCCTGGCCCTGAGGTCGTCAAGCTTGTTCTCCAGTGACTGGACGTTGGCGAGCAGGATGCTAGGCAGAGGTGTGCGGTGTGCACGAGCTCTCAGCCTGTTCCTGACGCCGGCTCGCTTCCCTCTAGGCCGCCGCCGCTTCCCTTTGTTCTCCCTCAAGATCTCACTCGGCCAGCTCGGATCCGGAGTTAAAAACTTCGAATTGTGAGTACATTGTAT